>NC_080426.1:56060672-56285672 GCF_029873635.1 Malania oleifera
CAATAGAGTCTATGTGTATGTATCTCTTAAAAGAGATATGTGATAGATAATGATCTTTGAGTTAAAAGAGATTTTATATAAAGAGCTCTTCAAAGATCTAATTCACAACTAATATCTCAACAATATTTATAAAGGAAGCATAGGAGATATTAGATTTTTGCTTGACAAAAGATGCTTAGCAATAAGCACAAGGTAGGCTTTTGAGTCTTGCAATGAGGATGCAAAAAGACGCACAAGCTAAGAAGTGATTTCCCAACTATATTTACCAACGAATTAAAATGAGAAATACACAAAGCACACTCTCAAAAAGGTATTTAAAATCAATGAATGGGAGAGTGTATGCTATATAGAAATATAATAAATATGCTTACAAAAATGAATATTAATCACTCTTCACTTTGCAATGAGTTTGCAAATGAAGATGATGGGATTAAAGTTCTCCTCTATGTATGATTTTATCAAATAAAAATGAAGGAGAAAATGTATAGTATACTTGAAAATCAAGAGTATGTAGCAATAAGAGTATATAAATTTTTAGAGAGAATTTTGTTAATCAAATTGCAAATCCTGTTACTAATCAGGAGTTATGTTGGGGTATTCATAGAATTCCCAAGAAATATAACCATGAGGGACACGGAGGGAATTTTGGAAAATGTTTAATTGAAAATTAACCTTGATTAGCGCAGTAAAAAATCAAGAACTCGAGAGGTTTGGTCGACTGATGCTTGCGCCGATCGGCTGACCTCACACAAAATATTTAGATTTTACTTTAGATTCGGTTGGTTGTGTGTGGTGATCAGTCGGCTAGCCAAGGTGTTTTGCCGAACCTTCGTAGGTTTGGTTGCCTGAGGGAAAGGGCTAGTTTTCCGAGAGGACAAGGCCGGTTGGCTGTCCAATTTTTACGTATATAGGTTGGTCGGCCGAGGTCTAAGAAACAACCCAATTTTGAGGTTGGGCGGCCGATATTTTTAGTTCAGTAAGGGGTCAATCGGCCAAACAGGACCAAAAATACAAGCTTGCCCTTGGGGCAAGTTTGGTCGGCTAAGGTGATATAACTTGCATGAGTTCGGTTGACCGGGGCTCTTTTAGAATAAAATATTTTGCCCTATTTTGTTCCTTAAACTTTTTCAACCCTGTGTAAATAAGTTATGACATTTTAATTTGAAGGGTTTTGGGACCCAATGGTCAATCTATGGTCATTGAGCATAAAACCTATCATGCATGCAATGCAATATTATAGACCACTTATTACAGACCCAAAAATTTAATATAAATACATTTGACAAATATGGTCTTCACTCTTTTTGTTCTTCAAATGTCATATGTATCAGCTTTGATGTCCTTTAAGGCTTCCATCTTATACTTACCATCCATGCATGCTAAAAGTGATCTTGTTCAAAAGCTCAGTACACAGGTAAGATACAAGGTGATTTGTCATTATCAAAACGGGATCAAATTCATAGAGTCAACAATCTCCCTTTTTTTGATGATGATAAATACACAAGCAAAAATGGGTATCCCCTTAAGAATATGAATTAAAATAAAAACTTAACATTTGTAGTTCATGCATATGTAGAAAGAAGTCATAAAGCCAATCAATCATGCATTCAGTTTGTCGCAGTCTCAAATATCATGTTTTGTCCTTCCCAATTTAGCTAAGTTATTTCTCCCCCTTTTGGCATAAGAAAAAGGGCTAAGGTGAAAGTATAGATATATGGATGATCCTTAAACAGAGAAATATTTTGAACACATCATTATATACATCTTAATCATTTAAGAACGTGGTTCAATTTTTTTTGGAAAATTTTCACAAAATTTTGGCAGCATGCCATTTGAAAATTGATCATTTCCCAAAAAAAAAATTGTATACATCAAAGACCAGATTGATTTTAGTAAGTAGTTTACAATATTGCACATCATTCAAATCAAGCATGCAAACAATCCTTGAGTAAATTTCAGCATGCAATACATATCACTGCATTAGTCATGCAGAAGGCATTACATATAAGCATGTAGAGTATTTAGTATAGCCCAAAGCATTTCATGCAATGATTGATATCCATCCAATATCCATAAAATAGTTTGAACATGCATTTCAATAAAGATGGCAATTTTATTCCTTCACAAGGCATTAAGTATATAAGTGCAAGACAATGTTGTGAGAGTGCTTATTTTTTAGAGTCATAGTATTTTAAGTTAAGTTGCTCCCCCTCAGTTTATGCACTTCATCATATCACTAGGCAATTTCTCTACTGTGCATTAGACTTGATTCACGTTTGATTTGGTTACATCTATCCTCCTGAAGTGGTTTTGTAAATATATCGGCCCTTAAAGTTTATGAACTTCATGACTAAAGGATAGAATTTTGAATACAAGTCATGAATAATTGGAAGCTTATAAACTAAAGATAAAAATTTATCATTTATAAGATCATTTCTTGCCATAAAAACTTTAAAAGGAATCCCCCTTTAGAAATAATCAACACGTTTTGGGGATTATGCTTGCCGAAAAAAAAAAAAAAAAAACACTTTTAGCACAACGATCAAGTAAGCTAGATTTTTCTAGTGAGCAATTAAGCACAGAACTAACCAGAAAAAGTAATCATGTGACATCAAATGTGAAACTTTAATGCAAGATCATATAGTATGGTCTTTGGTGAAAGAGTTTGTGGCAAGCAATATTCTTCCATTTAAGATTTTTTAAGATGATCATTATGCTTAAATAATCATATTACTACAATAAACTTAATACAAATCTAGCTAAGATTTGGGTGAGCATGAAGAGACAGATTTTAAAATAGAAGCTCACCCTTTCAATTTGAAAACAAGCTTTGATGCAGATAAATGCTTATACCTCTCAAGGATGATATTAAAAATAGGCAAGAATTTTTTATTCTTTAAACATCTCTACTGGATATTTGAATAAACCAATTTCATCAACTAGTAAGATTATTCCTATGAATCCATAAGAATGTTACATTAAAGCTCTTATTCTCAAATGATGGAGCTCAGCTCCCTTGTATTTTCCCAAGTGCCCATAAAGGCATTTTCAATTTAGGATGAGGTTCATTCAATAACGTATTTTATCATGCATTCATCCTTTATAGTAAAGCTTATCATGCAGTATATTTTAAAAATATATAATATATGTGCACAACATACATATTTACTTAGCACAACGTTACTGCATATTGAATTTTATTCAGCGTATGATAGCCAATCTAGACTATACTCAAAATTCATGCAAAAGCTATGCAGTTGGGGTTCATTACAGATAGCACAACTCAAATGAGTATGTGTGACTTGAGGCATTTCCCTTCTGTTGAGCATTTTTCTCAAGGTTTATGGACTTTAATCAAGGCTTGTGATATTGAATTTAAAATAGTTTGATTTACCATTTAGGTCATGAGTGAAGTACATAATCCAAAGGATAGACCAAATTGTGTCCATGAACTGGATTTTTTTTAAGTCATAGAATGTGTATATGATTTAGAGTGTTAAAAAAAAATTTGGGTGGCGTGTCGTTTGTAAATAGTTCATTTTTCCCTTTAGCAATTCACAAACACATGCACCAGACTCCTGGTTGTTTCTACAACATGCAATATAGTATATCTCAATAACAATTCATGCTATGAACAATATTAGTTTCAATTAAACATATTTAAACATATAGTAGGATATGGACAATGACATGCAGTTCTCACTAAGGCATAAATCATAAAGATATTCCTAGAGTAAGCACAATGCCTTACAGTGTTTATTCGATGAATTTCAAACTTACTGCTGCTCGCCCTCAATAATGCATTGACTCATTATTATCTTATGCCCTCAATTTTCAATAATTTCAAATTTAACCTTGAATGTATAGGCTTAAGGGACCAAAAGGTCACAATCAATATTCATTTAGTGAATTAAGCATATTTTTGCATCTTTACAGCATGTGAGGGGGCACTAGTGCAAATAACTTTCCTTTTTGACTGCTTGTGCGTAAGTTTCTTAGACATTTTAACTTTCTTTTAGATTGAAACCTAGTATAGCCATCCTAGTCATTCAACATTACTCAAAAGCTCTAATTAATTTGATTTAAGGTCGAGAGCTCATGAAGAGAGAATGAATAAATACTCTTAAAGATAATTCATTCATTAATTCAAAAGAGCATTCAGACTAGGTTGTCTTATTTTTAGACTCAACCATATGTTGTGAATATTCAAACCAAATTACATGATATAAGCTTCTTGAAGTTCATGGTCGAGAGTTAGTTCTTGGATTAGAATGATTATTTATTTTAAGGGAACCCATCTCTTGATAATACCATTCGAACTTCTCACGAAAGATGTTCATACTAAGTATGTGAAAAGCTAGCAGCTCTAGAATTTGATTAAGCAAAAAAGTTCTCTAAGATGAGTCTAGGGTCAAATGATAGTAATATAATTAATTCCCTAAATCTCAAGCTTGTGTAATGAACATGTTAGTTTTGGTGTATTCCCAAGAGGGGGATGAATTGGAGATTAAAAAATTTCCTCCTAGGTTCAACTAATCTAGCAGACAATATTTCACAAACCTAGGGTCTTTCTATGTATTCACAATTCCAATCAAATATTTAAACAATAAACATAAACATACAGGTGCATAAAGTAAATTGCGAAAAATAAAATCAACACTAGATATGTTATCGGGGTTTGACCAACTGTGCCTACATCCCTGCCTCTACCTCGCAAGCCCAAAGATTCCATTAATACTCACTTAACGGGTGGAGCGGCACCAGTTACAACCAGGTCAATTCATAGGGCTGACCTCAACCTACACCTTATCAAGATGGTGCACCTAACTTTCCTAACCGGGTTTAAGCCAATTCGTGACTATTCAATACGGTTAGTCTCCCTCTTCAAGCCCACACCTGGAATACAACAAATGTAAATTTTTGCATACATGAAAATGCTTCTTACACAAGAAGATTTGTACCACTAAGCACAATCATAAATCAAAGCATATCAAACATGTAAAAATGATAAGTTCAGTGGTATATATGTGCAATCTAGACTCAATACAATGATAATCTCAATTATGCTTAAGAGTGTTCTAACAAGCTAATATTTGAAACCTAAGTATATCAAATCTCAATATCAAATTATTGTTTCAAAGATGCTAGCAATAATATTCAAACGAACTCAAAAATATTTTCTCAAATTGTATCAAGCACAAGAGTTGTTTGAAATCAAGCTTTGTAAAATATTTTGTACAAAAAAATTATTACTTAAGGAATCTTGTAATAACAATGCTAAGATCCTCAAGCTAATGAATTTTTCCCAACACAAGATTTATCAAGTTAAATATGTGGGTAAACTCTTGCTTAACTCTCCAAAATCAATAACAATCAACAATAGCACAAATGAGAGTATTAAGCAATTTACAATAGAAGACTAGTATAATAAGAACTTTCACAATACTTGGATTGATCAAAGGAAGGAGTGTATGAGAGTATTTGAAGTAGTATAGGCAAAATAGCGTTTTTGAATTTGAGAGGATTTTTCACTAATGATTTTTCTAATACCATACTTATTTTCACAAATGAGCCTCTATATATAGAAGTAGGGAAAATTATAACCGTTAAGAACATGTAGGGTATTATTAGAATTGTTCTAAAATCATTTAACAAAATTAACCCTGTTTACCTTTTTTTAATCTCAGTAAAAATAAAACAACTTGAGAGTCTTCAGCTGCTTAAACCTAAGTTTGGTCACGCGAACAAATACAACTTGAAAGTCATTTTCAAGGTTCGGGTGCCCGAGTATAGGCTCGGTTTGCTGAACTAAGGCGATTCCCATTCTATCCGCGTTTCGGGTGCCCGGTCTGAAGTTAGCTTAACCGAACTCATGTGTTTGGTCACCCGAGGATGATTTAAAAGCTGAGGTTCGGGCGCCCGAGTTTGTGGAGAAGTACCTGACACAGGTTCGGTTGCCTATGGAAGATATGTTCATTTTTTGTTCGGTTTGCCGAACTCAGGTCAACACTTTGACCCATCCACGGTTCGGTCAATCGAGGCAGATTGAACTGCCAGGTTCAGTCACCCAAATGCCTTCTGATTTTTACCTAAGGTCATTTTCTTTGCACTAATCTTTCCCTGATAATACGAGAACTATGTTAGGGCTTTGTACACTTAAGTGTGGGAACCTAAGGTCCATCTAAGGTCATTTTGAAATGGTCCCAAAAATTCGGCGTCGGTTGACCGAAGGGGGATCCCTAAGGTCTGTCTATGGTCTTGAGCTTATAAGTTCCTATCATGCATGATATGCAGATTATTACAAACTGATAGATGGTTAATAATACAGACCCTAAATGAATGAATATAAAATACAAGAATTGAATCTTCTGGGCCTTTATATTCTTCAAGTCATTGTGTGCTGTATGATATTACCAATTTATCCTGCACACAAATTCAGCAAACATTAAATACCCTATATTTCTCATTATCAAAAACGAGATAGGACTCAAAAAGTCAACCGAACAAATATGCTATATTTAAAATATTCATAATTAAGCATGTATAGCATTAGAAAATCATTTAGCAAGATAGGATCCTTTGTCCAATAAAATTATATATATTTACCAAACATAATGATATATACATGTTAGGCAAATGGATTGGATATATCACTTGATATTTTATATTGGCTTGAATCTCTAATTTTCTTGATATGACATAAGTATACTAGGATCTCTATTTTAAGCATGTTGGAATTGGTGTGATCCCAAGAGGGGGGAGGGGGTGAATTGAAATTTAAAAATATTTTGGCTAAATTAAATATTTACGCCGATTCACCACATATCATATCCCATTTTCACGTGTGTATGTAAATTAATAAAATGATTAATGCAGACATATATTTGGAAGATATCTCATTTAAAATAGAGGTGTGCATGCAAATAATTATAACGATAAATGAAAACATACACATGTAGAAATTTAAGTGCAAAAATATAAATGAGATATAGAGAGAGAGAGAGAGAGAGAGAGAGAGAGAGAGAGTGACGCAAGATTTGTTATTGAGGTTCAACCAAACCAGCCTACGTCCCTGCCTGGGGCATACCCCCTAAGGATTCCACTAAGTGCTCACTTTAACTAAGCAGAGCAACGCCTCATACAATCCTCTCCTTATTGGGTGAGGAATAGCCCAGGTCACGTTGCAAAGCTGACCCCCAACCTACACACCTCTCCTTATGAGGCGAGGAATACCCCAACTCAATTACCAGGCTAAGCCAAACTGGTCTCTCTTATGGGGCGAAGACTCCCCAGTTCAATTACGTGCTAAACCCAATCGGTCTCCCTTACAGGGCAGTGACTCCTTAGTTCAATTAACAAGCTGAACCCAACCGTTACATTAAAAACATTTTGTACATATAAAATGCTTCTAAAAATACAAGTAGAGATGTACACAATAAAACTCAATGTACTCTCAAATATGATATGAAATCATGCTCAGTAGAGTAAGGGTGTTTTTCAAAATGAATTTGCAATCTTTGAAAATAATGTGTATGATGGATACTTAAAGATTGAAGCCCTATAAAATATTTCTCCAAAAATATTTGTCAATAAAAATCAGGAGACCCTAGAGTTTTTGCTTTTAAAAAATATTTTTGCAAAAATAAAACATATGATCTTTGATGTAAAGTGAGATATGCAATAAAAACCTCAAAGATCAAAATGTAATAAAAAGTTTTCTCCAACAAAGATTTGCAATAAAAGATGTTTGGAAAAGCTAGGATTTATGCTCAAAACGTTTTTGCAATAAATGCAATAAAAAATAAATGCCCAAACAAAAATGCTCTCTTATAGAAAATATTCAAAGAATGAAAGAAAGAGAGTCGGGAGAGTATAAAGATTTTTACCCCAAAGAAAAAAGTTTTGTAATAAAAAAATATTTGGGGGAACTTTAATTAAAAATAATTTGAGAGAAATTTAAGACTAATCAAAGTTGCTAATTTTGGCTTATGAAGGGGTATATATAGATTTTTAGAAAATTTTGACCGTTAGGGACATGCTCGTCATTTTGGAAATTGTCTAATAAAAAATTAATTGCATTTTAGTGCTGATAATTACCAGAACTCGAGAGGTTCGGTTGACCGGTGTAAGGCGACGGTCGGCTGAACACTCACAGCAAATTTGAATTTCAAATAGGGTTCGGTCGGTTGTGGGCAACATCGGTCAGCTCAGCCAAAGGTGAAAACCAAACTGAAACCTAAGGTGTAGTCCCAAGAGGGGGGGAGGGGTGAATTGGGTTATTTAAAAAATTCTTTAGGGTCTTTTTAAGAGTTCTTGATTTTCTATGATCTTTTAAAGACTTCTTAAAATTCTTGTTGATTAGGCAGTCTACATAAACACTTATTTCAACTATTCAATCCGCAACCACAACATACACAACCAATTCAAACCAAACAAACACCATACAAGTAATTAAGATTAGCTTTGCAATATTTAGCAGCCCTGTATATGAATGTGCAAGTGCTGAAGTTTGTTCTTGAACTGAAAATTAAACTATCATCTAAACTATTTTTCAAGATTATAATTTAAATAGACCTTCACTTAATAGGTTTTGGATTGTTAACCAATCAACATACTCCTTTACGGTTTTCGCAAAATATCGATTAATCAACGTGCTCCCTTTCGATTTCTGCAAACCCAATAACAAATTAGGCGTAGATTTATTTAATTTCCAATGTGCATTATTTTTATAATTGAAAGAATTATAACATTCACACAGTTTATATCTTTGCTAAAAATTAAAAGAGAGTAAGGGAAAAAGAGTGACACCACAGTTTTTATGAGGTTCGACTTATCCCAACCTACATCCTCGCCTTAGGTCAACCACCTAAGGATTTCACTATACCTTATTCCTTCCGGGTGGAACAAAAACCTTTACAATAACAAACCTCTTTTTTAGGAAGAGAAACCTCTCCAAGAAACGACCTATGCTTGGTCCAATGATCCAACAATACCTTGAACTGTCAAAGATCAAGTAGAAAGGAATGAATATTTGCGTACAAAAACACTCTCAAATATAGAGCAAGTTGTACAAGTTAAATCTCAAATCGTACTTCAAAACCAAAACTAAATAAAAAATGTGAAGCTTAAGGTTTAGAAGTCACCAAAGTTTCTTTTTTATTGATATAAGAATTTTAGATGCAACTCAAAATTAGAACCCCTTTTTAATCCAACAATTTTGTAGAGTTTTCCCCTAACAAAGGTGTGATCAAGAATGAACTTTAGGATAGTTTTAGCATAGAAATCATGTATTGCTTGAATGTATTCTTCATTTAGCAAGGAAGATATTTATAGACTTTAACATGAAGCATTTAAGTAACTTTTCAAAAAATATTAAATTATAAAATTAATTTTTGAAAATCTTCCATTTAGGTAACTTTTCAAAAAATATTAAATTATAGAATTAATTTTGAAAATCTTCCATTTAGGTAACTTTTCAAAAAATATTAAATTATAGAAATAATTTTGAAAATTTTCCCGCAAGTTTGAAATTCAAAAATTCTCCGCAGAGTCAGTCAGCTGACTCACTTGATTGGGTCACTAACTCACTCGACTAGGTCACTTTTTGTACTAGTGAGTCGGTTGGCCAGTCTTCTCTTTTCAAATATTTTCTATTTCTAATTTCTTTAAAATCTAGTTTACTTGAAAATTTTAATTATAACTTTTCAAAAACACTTTCAAAAGTTTTTTTTATTTTATTTTAAAAATGCTAGTCTCTAAGTTTTTGTATCATAAGGAGCTTCATATATCTAAATAGTGATGACTTGAAGTACTTACTGTTGACCTTATGGATCATACCCTATTTTATTATGACAAATACTCAGGTATTTAATGTCTGCCGAGTTGATGTGCAGGTTTATCTTGGCGGTATCATATGATGGCACTCGGAAACCTGAAAGAAAATGAAGACCCTAGTTATAATTTAATTGTTTTAATTTCTATTCGGGTATGTAATATATAATTAAGAAAAGGTCTGTAATAATTTGCATTTCATGCATGTAGGAACTACAAGCTCAAAGGCCTTAGAATGACTCTAAGTCCCTACACATCTCTTGAAAATCAAAATGACCACAGAAATACCTTAGGGAACACGGTCAACCAACACCGTATTTTTTCTGTGCACTCAAAAAAAGGCCTAGAAATGACCTTAAGACACTCAGTCAAGCATACATATGATTGGTCATTTGATTAGGGTGATTGAATGCTTGAAACACGACCAAAATGCACTAAATGTGCACACTCGATTGACCGAACTGCCCTGTACAAAAATGCTCGGTCGATCGAACCGGTGTTGGATTAACAAGTTGACCATAGCCCGGTTAACCAAACTCACGCAGTTCATTTGACCCCAGTTGACTGAACTCCTTATGAAGTCAACATTTTGACCTCCTCGTCGACCGAGACTCTTTTGTATACCACCAACCTGGTCGACTGAGTTCCCACGTGTGGGAATCCAACGGTCTAGTTGACTGACCAATTTAGTTCAAAATGACCTTGGTTGACCGAACCTCGAAAATATTGAAAAATCTCCTCGGACACACATGTCTAGTCGACCGAACGGGCAGTTCATTTTTGGTCCGATCAATCGAACCCCAAGAAGTTGGGTCGACCGAACTCGTCTTGGTCGACTGGTGCTCCCAAGTTGGACCTATATTTTTTTACCGTGGTTAACTCGGTAAAACAAGCTTAAAATAGTTAAATAATGTTAAAACTTTTCTAATTATTCCAACCATGTTCCTAACGGTTATAATTCAGGGGAAGTCGATATATACCCCTTGTGTGTTTTATCTTGACAAACCTTTGAAAAGATATTTGTTTATGTGATAAAAATATTTGTTGCGATATTTATTGACTTATATCTTTTGTTGAATAAAAAGATTAAACTCTTTTTGCAAGACAAACATATACATTACTTGAGCATCATACGAATGAGAAAATCTGTTAATTGAAATATATATATATATATATATATATATATATATATAGATTGTTTGGTTAATATCTTTGTATGAGCACATTGATTGAATACATCTTGTGATACAAAGATTTTATTGATTGCACTCTCACGCACTGATTACATCGATTGCAAATATATTTGAGAGTTGATATATTACACCACTGAGCTTATAGTTCTTACATGTGTTTGTGTGGATTGATTATTGCTTGCACATATTTGGTACATATCTGCTTTACATGAAAGAAAAATCACTGTACCGACTTGATTGAGAAAAATACTATTGTATTTCCAAGCATGGGCCTGAAAAGGTCCCGAATTGGCTTAGACCTGGTTAGGAAAGTTAGGTGCACCATCCTGTTAAGGTATAAGTTGAGGTCAGCCCCGCTAATTGACCTGATTGTAAAGGTTGAGGTCAGTCCTGTGCCAAATGATCTACTTGTAATTGATGCCGCTCCACCCGTTAAGTGAGCCTTTATTGGAATCCTAGGACTTGCGAGCTAGAGGCGGGGACGTAGGCATAGTTGGTCGAACCCCAATAACATATCGTGTGTCTGTTTATATTTCCACACTTTATATTTACTACACATGTATGTTATGATGTGAATGATGTGCATGATTTAAATTTCCGCATCTTATATTATCTGTGCATTTGGGATTATATGGAAAGACCCTAGGTTACCAAATCACATTAACTTTTGACTTAACTTAAGAGAAAAGTTTAAAATTCCAATTCACCCCCCTCTTGGGAATATACCAAAACCAACACTTACAAATATTCTTCTAAGCATGATCTCCTTAATCACTAAGTCTTGCAGCCTCTAGAGGTTTAGTATTTACTTCAAGGTCTGTTTGGCCTTTAAGCTCTTCATGTATCTTTTATTTCTTCAATGTTCTGAGAAACTTTCATTTGATTTACTTTGATCTTCAGCTTACTTCCATGATTAATCGTGAGTATCCTTTTACTTAAGCCTGAATTAAAACCACTCAACAATGCATGTTAAAGCATCCTTCATTTTGTTATCATCAAAACAATATTGAAAAGCCCAGTTAGGCCAACAATCTTCCCCTTTTTGATGATGACAAATGAGGAGCAAAAAAAATATAAGTGAGCCTTAAAGAGACTCCCACTTACAACAAGCATCATTTTACTCTCTACAATATTTGTAGTTTCAAGACCAATTACAATATTATACAATCGTGCTCATCATACAATATCATGCTCATTTCATCATTCAAGTTTAAGATCATTCAATATCAAATACTTCTCCCTCTTTCTTTCGATACATATCTCATGTTTGAATTTTTGAATTTTTGAATGCTAAATTTTATCATGCTCATTTTTGCTCAATACTACTCCCCCTTTTGACATCAATCAAAAAGAAGAAAAAAAATTATGTTCAAATGAACAGATGAACACACACTTCTCAATATATTGCAATATAGCATATATATAGTGTGCTTCAATAGTCATATTTCATACTTGTCATTCTTATTGCATATGTGTTGTGACATCTTTGAATTTTCAATCATGCATATGGTGCCCAACATTCATATTTGTGAAAAAAAAAATACTTCAAAAATCACGTTTGTCATGCATAATGCATCATTCAAATACCAAGATCATGACAATGTTACCAATATCGTTACATGCTCATAATTATGTTGTATTGCTAAAAAACTAAGTGATATATTCATGGATACCAATATACTTATTTAGTTACCAACGTTGATGTCATATCATGCACTACTCATGGATGCCAATTTTTCATTTATTCATGTGATCCATCATAAGCATACATGGTCAAGTCATTTCAAAACTCATGTTTCTAAAACATGCCTAATAACTTTATGCTCATATTTTCAAAAATATAGTAAGCCATAAATCATTAATATTTTTGCATCATCATTAAAAATTTCAAGATATACACATATAGCATATGACACATAAGCAAGGAATCTATTATTCAAGAAACAAGGGGAAAGAAAGCAACCAAACTAAGTGTTGTATCATTCACCATATCAAAGTACATGCCAAAACAAACTTAGAGCGTACGAAGAGAAAAACCCTAGGTCAGTTGATTGACCACTCAAATGACTTAAGAGTCCAGGGTTGCTCTATCAGTTAGTCGGCTAACCTCAAGGTTAGTTGGCTGATTGGCCTTTGTTCCAGGAAGAATTCTTCAGTCAGTCGGCTGACCTTAGAGTCAGTTGGCTGACTGTAGATTTTTCTTTAAGCTTGTCCTTTCAGTGAGTTTTTCTACTATATAGTAGACCAAGCTCTCTTCCAATGGTTATAAATCTATTTTCTGAGAGAGGTTTAGTGAAGATATCAGCCCATTGATCATTTGTATTGATGAATTCTAGAATGATGTCTTCTTTTTTAACATGATCTCTTAGGAAGTGATGTCTTATGTCAATGTGTTTGGTTCTTGAGTGTGAAATAGGATTTTTAGATATGTTTATCACACTCGTATTATCACACTTAATTGGTATAGTTGTGTATTTCAAATTGAAAATCTCTTAATTGCTATTTCATGTAAAGTGTTTGTGCACAGTAACTCCCGGCTGCTACATATTCAGCTTCAGCAGTTGACAAAGCCACAAAGTTTTGTTTCTTAAAGAACCGAGAAACTAAAGATCTTCCTAAGAAGTGGCATGTACCACTTGTACTTTTTCTATCTATTTTACAACCGGCATAGTCCGCATCTAAATAACTAATCATTTCAAAATTGATGTCCTTAGGGTACCATAGCCCTAAGTCCATAGTGCCTATTAAGCATCTTAGGATTCTTTTAACAACTATTAGGTGTGATTCCTTAGGTACTGATTGAAAACGGGCACACATACACACACTAAACATTATGTCGGGTCTACTGGCTATTAGATATAATAAACTTCCAATCATACCTCTATAGTGCTTTGTGTCTATGGATTTTCCCTTTTCATCTTTGTCTCATTCTTTGCTTGTTCAATTTGAAGCCCAAGAAAATAGTTTAATTCACCCATCATGCTCATTTCAAATTCTTCTTGCATACACTTTACAAATTCTTTACATAGATGTTCATTTGTAGCACCAAATATTATATCATCTACGTAGATTTGAATTAAAAGTATATCATTTTCCTTAATTTTAATGAACAAGATACTATCAATTTTTCCTCTTGAAAATCCCTTCTCAATTAGAAATCCACCAAGTCTTTCAAGCCCTAGGGACCTGTTTTAATCCATACAAAGCCTTAGTCTAAATACATGGTTAGGATTTTCAATATCTTCAAAACCTGGGGGTTGTTCAACATATACCTCTTCATTAATATACCCATTCAAGAATACACTTTTGACATCCATTTGGTATAACTTAAATTCTTTGTAGGAAGCATAGGCTAATAGCATTCTTATGGCTTCCATTCTAGCTACATGGGCAAAGGTTTCATCATAGTCTATCCCTTCTTCTTGGTTATACCCTTTTGCTACAAGTCTAGCTTTGTTTATAATGATTATACCATTCTCATCCTTTTTATTTCTAAATACTCATTTAGTTCTTATGATCGAATGATTTTCATGTTTGGGTACTAGTTGCCATACTTTGCTTCTTTCAAATTGGTTTAATTCTTCTTGCATCACAATTATCCAAGATTCATCCTTAAGGGTCTCTTCAACATCTTTAGGTTCATTTTGAGATAGAAATGCATAGTGATTGCATAGTTTATTTAGAGAAGATCTAGTAGTCACACCTCTAGATGGTTCACCTATAATTTGTTCTTGAGGGTGATCTTTCTTATACTTCCATTCTCTTGGTAATTCCGGATTTTCTATAAGTTCATCTTTTGGGTTTTCTTCATTTTCTTTTTCTTCCTTGACTTCTATCTCATCTTCCTTTTTGAACATATCATCTTTTTTTTCATTTTTTTTTTTTCATTTTTGACTTCTCTTGAAAAAGGATTAGATTCATCAAAGTCTACGTGAATTGATTCAATTATGGTGAGTGTTCTTTTGTTGTAGATTCTATAGGCCTTACTATTTATGGAGTATCCTAGAAAAATACCTTCATCTGATTTGGCATCAAATTTTCCTAAGTTGTCTTTTTTATTTAGGACGAAACACTTACATCCAAAGACATGAAAGTAAGTTATGTTAGGTCTTCTTCCTTTCCACAATTCATAGGGTGTCTTGTTTAGGTTTGATATAATGGAAACCCTATTAATTATATAGCAAGTTGTATTACAGCTTCGGCCCAAAAATACTTGGGTAGGTTATTTTCATTGAGCATAGTTCTTGCCATTTCTTGGAGGGTTCTATTTTTCTTTTCCACATTTCCATTTTGTTGTGGGGTTCTAGGTGTTGAAAAGTTGTGATTTATGTCATGTTCATTACAAAATTTTTCAACGTTTTGATTCTTAAATTCTCTTCTTTGGTCACTTTTAAGATTTGAGACATTATACCTTTTTCTCATTTTGAAGCTTCTTACATAGAGTGATTAATAAGTTACAAGTTTCCTCTTTGTTAGCTAAGAACAACACCCATGTGTATCTAGAGTAATCATCAAAAATTATGAAGGCATATTGTTTTCCTTCTAAACTTTGGGTTCCAGTAGGACCGAACAAGTCTAAGTGTATGAGTTCTAAGGTTCTACTAGTTAATATATGTTTCTTCTTTTTGAAGCTTTTCTTGATTTTTTTTCCTAGTTGACAAGCATCACACGCTTTATCTTTGACAAACTTGGTGTTAGGCAAGCCTTTAACTAAATTCTTTTTAGAAAGTTTGGATATAAGATCCATGATTGCATGTCCTAGCCTCCTATGCCAAAGCCAACTATTTTTACTCATGGCCGCTAAGCAAGTTATATCTTGAGAGATCAAGCTATCAAGGTTTATGCAATATACATTGTTCATTCTATGTGCAGTGAATAATGTCTTTTGATCCTTAGAATCTTGAATTGTGCATTTGTCTTTCTTAAATATTATTTCAAATCCTTTGTTGCTAAGTTGACTAATACTTAATAAATTATACTTTAGACCATCTACTAACAAGACATCATCTATAGTAAGTAAAAAATCTTTACCTATTTTACCAATTTTGATGATCTTGCCTTTTGCATTGTCACCGAAGATAACAAATCCTCCATCCTTTTGAGTGAGAGAAGTGAACTTAGATTTATCTCCCTTCATATGCCTTGAACATCTGCTATCCAAGTACCATTTATCCTTGGACGGAGTGGTCCTAAAGTAAACCTACAAGAAAGGATTTATGTTGTTACTTTTGGAATCCAAACCTTCTTTACTTTCTTTAAATCTTGTCTAGTTTTAGCATTTATCTTCCACTCATTTTTTAATTTAATGTACTTTTTCTTGAGTGGACAATTAAACATTATGTGGCCTTTATTTTTACACATGTAGCAAGTGGTGTGCTCATAAATATTTGTTGATGAAGTGCTTGCATAATGTTTAGATTGGTTTACAAAATATCCCATAAACAAGTTTTTTTTTTTTTTTTTTTTTTTTTGCTCCATTAGAACCGATTCCTTCTTTGTTGTTTGGCATTCTTTGTTGTCCTACCATTTTTTCGAAGTTATCTTTACCTTTGGTAAAATTGTAGATGACCTTTTCTTTCTCTTGAATTTGGTTTTTAAGATCATTTATTTCTTGCACTCCCATGCTATCTTCATTCACTTGAGACTTAGCTAATTTTTGAGACAAGTTATCTACTTTCTTCTTAAGTTCTTCAATCTTTAAGTATTTTTCTTTTTCAACAAGTTTTGAGGATTCAAGCTGATTTCTAAGTGTTTCATTTTGTTGTTTCAAGCTTATGTTCCTCTTTGAGACTTTAATAAACTTGTTATGTAGAGAGAATAATTCAGATTGAAGTTCTTTGTAAGAGGGCATGCTTTCACACGAATTACTACAAGATTCATCACACGAATCTTCAAAGAGAGAGTAATAAGAATTTACCTCTTCGTTATGTGCCATGAAGCACATGTTTGCTACTTCTTGATTACTTGACTCACTCTCCGACTCACTCGAACTAGTGTCATCCCAAGTTGCCTTCATTGCAGGCTTCTTTTCCTTCTTGAATTGTGGGTAGGCCTGGCAAAACGGGCGAGCGGGCTGGGTTTGGGCGGGTCACTAATGGGCCGGGTCATAAATGGGTCAGGTCATAAACGGGTCGATATTAAACGGATCACACACATGCCAACCCTAACCCACCCATTTAATAAATGAGTGGGTAACGGGTCACCCGTTTAAAAAAATATAATTTTTTTATTTTAAAATTTTTAAAAATTTCATATAAAATGATTTTTTTTTTTAAATACTGCATTTTATTTATTTATTTCTAAGTAAAAAGAACATAAAATATTAAAAACAATACATCCCTTTAATGAATCCAATTTTTAAAACATAACACATGAATCAAGACAAAAGAAGATTTCATTAAGAGGAAGTTTCAAGACAAAATGTTTTATTCACAAAATATATTCGGTGATTCAGTGAAAGTTCAAATAATACAGTAGCTCAAACAAAGAATGAAGCATAAATTCCCATAACATTCTGTCTGTGGAGCGGGGGATGACTGACAGTGGCTGTGGTCTGTGGAGCCTGGAGGAAACCTAGAGACGACGACTCGAGCTATCGGCAGGTCTGATGGCTGCAAGTAGCAGTGCACCAGAGGAGAGGATAGGACAGGTTGGGGTCGTCCGGCACATTGCAACGCACTAGATCCAGAGGAGAGGAGAGGAGAGTTAGGAGTCAAGATTCAGGAAAGGAGAGGATTGAGAATGAGACTTGAGAGAGTGAGAGTTGAGAGGTCAGAGATGAGGAGACTCAGGAGAGGCTGAGAGCTTGAGACTCGAGAGCCGCGGCGCGGGTTAGAGACTAAGAGCCCTTAGGGTTTTTTTGTGCACTGTTAACTGAGATACTTGAGAGTGAAGCCTGAAGCCTGAAGGCATGTGTGCTGTGTGCTGTGCCGCGTGCGTGAGTGAGTCGTGACTGAAGGCTAAAGCGGGCGCCTGGAGCCTGGGGCTGGAATTATGCATTGATCCAAAATAATGGGTCACCCGTCGGGTGACCTGCCCAAACCCGGAGAACCCGTTTATAAACGGGTTAACCCGTGACCCGCCTAAATATTAAACGGGTTACCTTCTTTAAACCCGAACCCGTTTTAAATGGATGGATCCAGGTGACCTGACGGGTCATGAGCCGTTTTGCCAGGCCTAGTTGTGGGCATTCCGGCTTGATATGCCCGACCTTTTTACAATGATCGCAAGTGGGAGGATCATTTTTGCTTTTGTATTCCTTTCTATTACTTTCACCTCTTTCAGCTTTTGATCCATTGAATTTTATAGCAAATTTCTTGTTTCTTTTCAAGATTTTTCCAAGTCTTTTGGTTATGAGAGCTAAGTCTTCATCTTCTAATTCACGAGATTCATTATCTTCCTCACTTGAATGTTCTTTCAAGGCTTTTAGAGTTATAGACTTCTTGTTTTTGTTTTCAGTGCTTCTTTCCTTCAATATCATTTCATAGGTTAGAAGAGATCCTATGAGTTCATCTAAAGAAGTTGTTTTAAGGTTTCTCCCTTTCGTTATGGCTGTGGTTTTTGGTTCCCAAATAGGTGGAAGTGCTCTTAGAATTTTACGGATCATCTCATGGGTGGAATATATTTTTCATAAGGCACTTAGTGAATTTATGATATGTGTGAACCTAGTATACATGCTTGTCATAGTTTCATCGGAGTTCATTCTAAAAGCTTCGTATTCACTAGTTGACATATCAATTTTATTGTCCCTAACATCTACCATGCCTTCATAGGTTACTTCTAATTTATCTCAAATCTCTTTAGCTATTTTACATGCCATTACTCTATTGAATTCATTTGCATCAAGTGCACAATATAAGACATTTATTGCACTTGAGTTAATTTACAACATTTTGTAATCTGATTCGATTAGTTCTTTATCTTCTTTAGGTACTTCTTTTCCATCTACTATTTTTTTAGGAATCAAATTTCCATTTGTAACAACATTTCATGCCTTCCAATTCATTGTTTGAAGGTAGATTCTCATTCGTTGCTTCCAAAAAGTGTAATTTAGTTCACAAAAAATGGGTGGCCTAGTTGAGGATTGACCCTCACCAAAGGGAGTTACTCCTATTTGTGTCATTTTGATCTTTATATAGCTACTTGTTAGGTTTTGCTATAACTGCGCTTTGATACCAATTGAAACCGAAGGTATAGTCCCAAAAGGGGGGGGGGTGAATTGGGTTATTTAAAAAATTCTTTAGAGTCTTTTTAGGAGTTCTTGATTTTTTACAATCTTTTAAAGACTTCTTAAAATTCTTATTGATTAGGTAGTCTACACAAACACTTACTTCAACTATTCAATATGCAACCACAACTTACACAACCAATTCAAACCAAACAAACACCATACAAGTAATTAATATTAGCTTTGCAATATTCAGTAGCCCTGTATATAAATGTGCAAGTCCTGTAGTTTGCTCTTGAACTGAAAATTAAACTATCATCCAAACTTTTTTTCAAGATCAGAATTTAAATAGACCTTCAGCTAATAGGTTTTGGGTTGTTAACCAATCAACGTACTCCTTTACGGTTTCCGTAAAATATCGATTAACCAACATACTCCCTTTCGGTTTCCGCAAGCCCAAGAACAAATTAGGCGTAGATTTATTTAATTTCCAATGTGCATTATTTTTATAATTGAAAGAATTATAACATTCACGCAGTTTATATCTTTCCTGAAATTTAAAAAAGAGTAAGGGAAAGAGAGTAACACCACAGCTTTTACGAGGTTTGGCTTACCCTAGCCTACGTTCTTGCCTTAGGTCAACTACCTAAGGATTTCACTATACCTTGTTCCTTCCGAGTGGCATAGAAGCCTTTACAATAACCAATCTCTTTTTTAGGAAGAGAAACCTCTCCAAGCAACAACCTATGCTTGGTCTAACGATCCAACAATACCTTGAACCGTCAAAGATCAAATAGAAAGGAATGGATATCTATGTACAAAAACACTCTCAAATACAGAGTAAGTTGTACAAGTTAAATCTCAAATCGTACTTCAAAACCAAAATTAAATAGAAAATGTGAAGCTTAAGGTTTAGAAGTAACCAAAGTTTCTTTCTTATTGATATAAGAATTTTAGATGCAACTCAAAATTAGAACCCCTTTTTAATCCAGCAATTTTGTAGAGTTTTCTCCCAGCAAATGTGTAATCAAGAATGAGCTTTAGGAGAGTTTTAGCATAGAAATCATTTATTGCTTGAATGTATTCTTCATTTAGCAAGGAAGGTATTTATAGACTTTAACATGAAGCATTTAGGTAACTTTTCAAAAAATATTAAATTATAGAATTAATTTTGAAAATCTTCCATTTAGGTAACTTTTAAAAATAAAATTAATTTTGAAAATTTTTCCGCAAGTTTTAAATTCAAAAATTCTCCGCAGAGTCAGTCGGCTGACTCACTTGACTAGGTCATTGACTCACTCGACTGGGTTACTTTTTGCACTAGTCAGTCGGTTGGGCAGTCTTCTCTTTTCAAATATTTTCTACTTCTAATTTCTTTAAAATATAGTTTACTTGAAAAACTTAATTATAACTTTTCAAAAACATTTTCAAGAGTATTTTTTTTAAATGCTAGTCTCTAAGTTTTTGTATATTAAGGAGCTTCACATATCTAAATAGTAATGAGTTGAAGTACTTACAAATATCCTTCTAAACATGATCTCCTTAATCACTAAGTCTTGCAGCCTTTAGAGATTCAGTCATTACTTCAAGATCTGCTTGGCCTTTAAGCTCTTTATGTATCTTTTATTTCTTTAATGTTCTAAGAAGCTTTTATTTGATTGACTTTGATCTCCAGCTTACTTCCATGATTAATTGTGAGTGTCCTTTTACTTAGACCTGAATTAAAACCACTCAACAACGCATGTTAAAACATCCTTCATTTTGTTATCATCACAACAAGATTGAAAAGCCCAGTTAGGCCAACACAAACCTTCGTAGGTTCAGTCGACTAAGCTTAAGGCCGGTCTGCCGGTACTTGCGGGTTGGTCTACCGGGGTGTTTTTGACCTAAAGGTCGATCGGCCAAGGGCGGTAAGAAGTCAAATTTGAATGGTCGATCGACCGTAGATGATATGTTCTTTTTATGGTCGGTCGGCTAAGGTATAGTCAACAATTTGACTTCTGACCATAAGTGTGGTCGGTCAATTGAGACGTTTTAAACGTCAATGGTTTGATCGATCGCGACTATTTGCCCTAAGGTCTGTTTATGGCTTTTGATTCCCTACGGTTAGTCTACAGTTTTGTATGAGCATTCAAATCAAATAATGCAAGATGTATGTATTATTACAGACCAAAATATAAAAAACTAAAATGCATATACAAATTAAATTAAATGTCTTCTTTGCTCTTCAAGTCTTCATGGAACATGTCAGGATGATGTGAGCTTTAAGTCCTTTCTAGCTTCCATCTTTCTCTTCTGTGCATGCATTATGAATTGTAACCCTGTTCAAAACATTAGGCACACACATTAGACCCAGGTGCTTTATCAGCATCAAAACAGGGATCGGACTCAAAAAGTCAACAAGCATATACCACTATCCAAGCCTATAGCCATCACAACCTCCTTTGTAATTAAACTTAAAATTTATGGAAGAGTAGTTTGAAATAATTATGTGATTCCCTTTGGAACCCATTCTTCCTTTGGTCCTGAGGGACTTGCTTTTTTGACTACCCATTCAATTTTTCTATCTTTGAGTCTCGATGGGTTAGAACAAGGTGGTACTTTGACTTCCCAAACTTGTTTGGGTTTCGCATCTTTCCTTTTAAATGGGCAATCAAATTTTATGTGCCCCTTCTTTCTACACAAGACGTAGGTGGTATAAGCATATGAACCGAAAGAGATACTAGCCAAATGTTTGGATTCTCTTACAAAGTACCCCATGTATGCGTTATTTCTGTTCTTATTTTCAATTCCATTATAACCTATACCTTCTTTGTCTAAGGTAATCTTTTGTGAACCTAAAAGCTTTTCAAAATTTTCTTGGCCCCTAGTGAATTTATGGATGATCTTAGCTTGGTCCTCTATTTTCTTTTCTAAGCCCAATATTTTCAGATCTTTTAGGCTCTTGCAGACAACTTGTAATTTTACAAATTCTTTAGTCATGTTGTTTGCTTTATTTTCAAGATTAGAAATATGAAGATTCCTTATATTATTACTCAAAATTTGGGATATTAAGGCTTGCAACTCTTTTTTCAAATTTTCATTCTTGTTTTCTAATCTCATGATTTTCAAATCATTTTCCTTTTCAATAAGAAATTTAGATTCTAATTCTTTCAAAGATGCTTTACTCTTGTTTTCTAATTTCGTAATTTCTACTTCCTTTTTAATAATTTCCTTCTCTATGGTAGTATAAGATTCTTTTAAATCAACTATTTGTTTTGCTAAAAATTTAATTTTCATTTTTCAAAAACATTTTCCTTTTCGACAATTTTATAACAATCTTATGAGCCTTTATATACCCCTTTTGTAATTCTTCATAAGATGACAAGATATCACTATCAAATTCATCATAAGACTTACTACTATAATTATTACAATCATAGCATGAATCATTATGAAAATCATCATGAGAAGTAGAAGGACAAGCATGTACCTCGTTAATCTCATCATCAATTAGAGCAATAAAACAATGATTTACTTAGTTTTGAACATTTGAGCTGGAGACATCTGGACCGATGGTCACCGTTTCCTTGGTCTCTCTATACATCTTTTCAAGTACCTCCCATATTTCTTTGGCACTCTGACATGCCATGATCTCTCTGAAAACGTTAGTATCTAAAGCACAATATAGGACATGCATGGCACTAGAATTAATTTTCAATAAACTCAATTCATGCTCATTCATTTGATTATTAAGTTTGAGAACCTCTTTATTACAAATAATTTTCAATGGGATATAGTTTCCTTGCTTAATTACACTCCAAGCCCTCAAATCAATAGTTTGAATAAAAATAGTCATTCTTTGTTTCTAGGCGGTGTAATCTACACCACAAAACAATGGAGGCCTTGAAAGGGAACGACCTTCACTAAACTAAGATACACCAAACTGAGCCATTGATCTTTATGTAGCTACTCATTAGGATATGCTACAACTTGGTTCTAATACCAATTGTTGTAATTGGTGTAATCCCAAAAGGGGGGTGAATTGGAATTTTAAAAATTTTAGGTCAAGTCTATTCAGATTCTATCTACAACCAGTATAACTCAACCTAGGGTCTTTTCTAAACAATTCCAATTCAATAGATACAAAGACATTCAGATAAGCTAGGTAGATAAAACAGTTCTAGTATTTCTCAAGCAATCACAAATATGTATCTAAATATTAGTGCAATGAATCTAGTAGATAGTAATAAGCAAGCAACCACAAGAATGTGAAGAGAATAAAGGAATAGTAACACACAATATGTTATTGAGGTTCGATAATTGTGCCTACGTCCCCGCCTCTAACTAACCAGCCCGAGGATTCCACTAAAGCTCACTTACGAGTGAAGCGACACTGATTACAACCTCCTCTCCTTACTGGGCGAGGAATACCCTAGCTCACATTAACAAGGCCGAGCCCAACCTATACAACCTCTCCTTCACAGGATCGAGTACCTAGTTCTCCTAACCGGGTCAGAACCAATCTGATGCATGTTATAGGCCAGTGCAATCCTCTTACAACCACACGCTAGGAATACAATAGTTAATAACAAATGTGTACAATAAAGGTACTTCTTACACAAGCAGATATGTACAAAAATTCAACCAATGCACTCGAGTATGATAAAGATTTATATTCAATAGATAATGATCTTTGAGTTAAAAGAGATTTTATATAAAGAACTCTTCAAAGATCTAATTCACAACTAATATCTCAACAATATTTATAAAGGAAGCGTAGGAGATATTAGATTTTTGCTTGACAAAAGATGCTTAGCAATAAGCACACGGTAGGCTTTTAAGTCTTGTAATGAGGATGCAAAAAGACTCACAAGCTAAGAAGTGATTTCCCAACTATATTTACCAATGAATTAAAATGGGAAATACACAAAGCACATGTTGACCTTATTGGTCACGCCCGGTTTTGATTATGACAAATACTCATTGTATCTAATGAACGTTTAAGGTTTTGTGCAGGAATCAAGAATGATAAGATCAAGATGTGCACAAAGCAAGAAAAGCTTGAAGACCAAATCATATTCTTTGTAATATATTTATATTGGTCTGTAATAGTAATTAGGGCATTCGGTTTGTAATAAGCTCACGCACATCACATGTATGATTTACTACATAAGCTCAAATCGAACCATGAATGAGAAAGGACCATAGAAAGACCTTAGGGTGCCTTTCGGTCGACCGACCGACACCGAATTTTTTCGGTGCTCTCAAATTGGACCCCAAGTGACCTTAAGACACACACATATTCACATATATTTGTTAGGCACTTGAATAGGGATTGTTTGGGTCGATACGGGACTGAAATGCACACTTGGTGCACTTTCGATCGACCGACCAATTCAGTTCAATTTGTACCGGTCGACCGAAATCGGTCCGGGTCAACTATTTGACCTGGGCCCGGTCGATCGAGCCCTTATAGGTCATTTGACCTCGGTCGACCAAACCATCTGGGAGTCAATAGTTTGACCTCCCGGTCGACCGACCAGATTTGTACTCCAACAACCTGGTCGACGAGGGGTCTTGGGAGGATTCCCAACGGTCTGGTCGACTGAGCTATGCAGTTCAAAAGGGTCTGGTCGACCGAACCTCAGAGTTTTTGGAAAATCGCCCTTGCCCGGTCGACCGACCACTCAGTTCAAAATGCCCCTGGTCGACTGAGCCATTTGAGTCCAGGTCGACCGAACCATTTTTGGTCGACTGGACCTCTCGGGTTGGTCCTATTTTTACCGTGGTTAATATTTTTTTAAACAGGGTTAAAATGCCTTAAACATCATTAAACTTTTCTAATAATACCCAATAGGTCCCCAACGGTCATATTTTCTCCCTTGCCTATATATACAAGTTCATTTGAGAAAATTAGTAAGAGATTAGGATATCTAATTAAGAAAAATTCTCTAAAAATCCCAAAGTTTATAATACTCATTTATTGAGTCTCCAATACTTATTCTTACCGGATCTTCCACATAAATATACTTTGTAAGTGTGATTTAAGTGTTGTTGTTTTCTAGGGTTGCTCTCCCAAGTGTGGTAGTTGTTTGTAACGATTTTAATTGAGAGCCAACCCAAGTATTCTTAGGGGACTTTGTTAATAAGTCTCTCCTAAGAAGACTTATATTAAACTTCCAAGTATTGCACACTCATTGCAATATCTTGTGTAGTTTGTATTTGTTTTTGGATTGCAAAATCTCTTCAAAACATTTCCAAATATCTTGTAGGATTTATCTTGATATAACTTTGAAAAGATATTTGTTTATGTGATATTGATCTTTGTTGCAATATTCATTGACCTACATATTGTTTGCTGGATAGAAAGATTAGATATCTTTTGCAAACCAAACATATACATTACTAGAGCATAATACGATTGAGAAAATCCGCTCATTGTAATACATATATATTTTTTTTGGCTAGTATCTTTATATGAACATCTTGCCTGAATATCTTGTGATACAAAGACTGCTTGATTGACACTCTCACGTACACATTACACGATAGTAAATTTAATTGAGAGTAGACATCATAAACCACACTGAGCTTACATATAGAATCATACTGTGGTGTTTGTTATTGCGCGCATCCGGGTACATATCTGCTTTACACGAAAGCACAATCACTGTACCATTTGATTGTAATACACTTTGGTTGTATTTCCAGGCACGGGCTTGAAGAGGGAGACTAGCCCTAGAATAGTCCCGGATTTACTTAGACCCGGTTAGGAAAGCTAGGTGCGTCGTCCTGTTAAGGCGTGTAGGTTGAGGTCAGCCCCGCTAATTGACCTGTTTAAGGTTGAGGTCAGCCCTGTGTTAATTTGACCTGGTTGTAAACGGTGCCGCTCCACCCTTAAGTGAGCTATTAGTGGAATCCTCTAGCTTGTGAGCTTGAGGCGGGGATGTAGGCACTGTTGGCCGAACCTCGATAACATATCGTGTGTTTATTTACATTTTTGCACTTTACATTTACCGCACGCATATGTTATTATGTGAATGATGTGATTAACTTAAATTTCCACATATCTTTTATATCTGCGCATTCGGAATTATATAGACCAACCCTAGGTTGTTTTATACGAATATTTTATTTAACCTAGGTGATAAATTTGAAAATTCCAATTCACCCCCCCTCTTGGGAATACACCAATTCTAACAACACACTCTCAAAAAGGTATTTAAAATCAATGAATGAGAGAGTGTATGCTATATAGAAATATAATAAATATGCTTACAAGAATGAATATTAATCACTATTCACTTTGCAATGAGTTTGCAAATGAAGAGGATGGGATTAAAGTTCTCCTCTATGAATGATTTTATCAAAGAAAAATGAAGGAGAAAATGTACAATATGCTTGAAAATCAAGAGTATATAAATTTTTAGAGAGAATTTTTCTAATCAAATTGCTAATCCAGTTACTAATATGCTGGGGGTATTTATAGAATTCCCAAAAAATATAAATTGTGGGGGACATGGAGGAATTTTGGAAAATGTTTAATTGAAAAATAACCTTGATTAGCGCAGTAAAAAAATCAAGAACCCGAGAGGTTCGGTCGACTGGTGCTTGCGCTGATTGGCTGACCTCACACAAAATATTTGAATTTTACTTTGGGTTCGGTTGGCCGTGGGAGATGATCGGTCGGCTAGCCAAGGAGATTTGTCGAACCTTTGTAGGTTCGGTCATTTGAGAGAAAGGGCCGGTTTGCCGAGAGGACAAGGCCAGTTGGCTGTCCAATTTTTATGCGTATGGGTAGGTCAACCGAGGTCTAAGGAACAACACAATTTTGAGGTCGGGCGGCTGATATTTTTAGTTCAGTAAGGGGTCAGTCGGCCAAACATGACAAAAAATACAAGCTTGCCCTTATGGCAAGTTCGGTCAGCTGAGGTGATATAACCTGCATGGGTTCGGTCGACCGAGGCTCTTTTAGAATAAAAGATTTCTCCTTTTTTTGTTCTTTAAACTTTTTCAACCTTGTGTGAGTGAGTTATAACATTTTAATTTGAAGGGTTTTGGGACCTAATGATTAATCTACGGTCATTGAGCATAAAACCTATCATGCATGCAATGCAATATTACATACCACTTATTATAGACCCAACAATTTAATATAAATACATTTGACAAAAATGGTCTTCATTCTTCTTGTTCTTCAAATGCCATGTGTATCAGCTTTGATGTCCTTCAAGGCTTCCATCGTATACTTACCATCCGTGCGTGCTAAGAGTGATCCTGTTCAAAAATTCTGTGCATAGGTAAGATATAAAGTGATTTGTCATTATCAAAATGGGATCAGACTTATAGAGTCAATAACCACTATGAGAACACTATACCCGTTTATCTCCTCCCATTCTCTTCCCCTAATCATTCTCCACTCTTATTATTTATCAACATGATCTCATTTTTTCATTATTATGAAGATTTCAATCTCAATAAAATATTATGTATGTAATTTTATATTGACATATGGTTGATGGTGGTGCGAGATGTTGGTGGCAGGTGTGAGATGTAATGCTAAAGATGGTGGTAGTGAGCAGTCAAGCAACTCTCATAGGCATTCGATCACGAAAACAAAGTAGACATATTTGCAACCTTGTAGATCACCTATTCTTGGTAAGGTAGAACACACATCCCACTTCCCATCAAAGTTGCCACAAAATCTAGCTCCTTCGTCATGACTCCATAGTCAACAAAGTGAACCACCAACTTCTGTTGCCATGACTAACCCAAATGCACTTTGATCGAATGTGACCATCGAGAGACCAAGCAACTAGCGGAGGACCAAATACTGAAAAGGATTTTAGCATGCCATTGTCGAAACTAGGTTTGGGTGGCCTATTTAGTTACCAACTAGTTTGCTAATCGTTTTGAAAATCAAGTAAGTCTAGATAATCAAATAATTGGTTATCTAAATTACCCCTTTTATTTTAGAAAACGAAGTTGCTACTTTATTTTAGTTTTTGAAAATGTAAAATAAAGGAAAACCTTTAAAAGAGATTTACATTTGATAGTACAATTGCAAATAAGGAAGGTAGCTTTTTTGATTATTTTTTAATATACAATTTAAAGAACTAGGACTCTAAAGCACCCAGTTTCATTAATGGTTACTATACTTGCCTTGTGTTTGTATGTATCTGTCCCTAAAAAAATTAATTTTCTATAATAAAAAAAAACATTTGAAAATCAAGGAGGATGAAGTACAGTAGGAGCCGGTCAACTGGACTTGTAGAGATCGTTTGACCGCCTATAGTAGGCTTCCCCTCTTTTAGATTTTTTTTTTTTTAGTAAAAAATTCTTTCAAACCCAAACTCCATTTTGAAAAAGGCTTACAAAAGGTCCATACAAAGGATTAAACCCTATGAAGACTCTTCTACTTTATGTCTTTCCAAAACAAACAAACATTCACACACAAACTTAAAAAGAAAAAGGGAAGAAAGAAAGAATTTTTTTTTTCTTTCAGTTTTTTGGTTATTATGGTTGAATCTATAAATATAAACTGCCTATATATCCTCAAAGGAGGAATCAAGACATCTTTAATTTATCAAAACATTTTAAAATTCTGAATAAAAAAACAAATATTGTGATGATTTTTGAAATTCTTAAAAACATTTGAAGTCTTTGCTTGAAAATTCTCTGTTTTATTTGAAAACTTTGATTTTTTAGTGAACTCTTTATAAAAGTATAGTCTTGAAATCAAGTTAAAGTTGGGAATGAAAATATTTTTCCACCCTCAAAGCCACTTCATTGGTGATCACTTATAAAAAATGTCATTTTTCTTATTTTAACTTTGAAAATTTTGGTTTTTTGGCGGGAGAACCACAAACCCAATTTGAAAACTCATGTTGAGAAACTTGAACTCTTTGCAAAATGCCCAAAACCCACATTCTATGCATTCATATCAAAATTTTATTTTAAAATTTTGAAAACTCTTGAAAATACTTTAAAAAATGAATTTTTGATTTTTTTTTTATGGAAAACTATGAAGCTGCATCATAATCTCGGCAAACAGACTCGACTATACACTCTGGTAAGCATTTTAGGCATTTGCATGTAAAAAAAAAACTTATTAAAAGCATGTGATATATAGTAATATTTCAAGTCAGACAGAGAGAGAGAGAGAGTAGAATGTTGTTTTGAGATAATTTTTAAGTATTACATTGCCTTCAAATCCCGGTCAACCATGCATAAGTATTTTTGGTTTCAATTAGTATAAGATAAAGAGTTTCGAGATAAAGAGAGGGAGGGTCTTCTCTTTAATCGTAAATATATTGAGACAACAAAAAGATTAATTTTTTTTTTATTTTTTGATGCTTAAGTTCTACTTATCTGTGAACTAATGGAAGAAGTATAGGGATTGTTTTGAATCATTTATAAAGAATTACTTTTTTAAAAGAGTTTTGAATTGAATAAATGCTAATTAAAAAATGATAAAATTATAAATGATATTTAATTGTATTTAAAATAAGTGTTGATTATAAGTGCCAATAAAATAAGGAGTGTTTGGATACTCGCTTTTATTACAAGTGTTGTATGAATCTATATTACCATTATTATGGTGTAAATAGTAATATTATTACGAGTTCTTAGTACAATGTATATATTATAATATATAATAAAATAATATATATCTTTCAATTTATGTCAATAATAATATTATTAATTAAATTAATATTTTTTAATTAATATAATCCATCGTGTTTATTTTCTAATTAGCAAAATTTTGAGCCAAAAAAGAGGCGTGTATCACAATTTTTTATTGTGCCCATCGATCATTAAATATTGCCCCCTTTAACCTAACAACCAAAGAAGGGGGAGTAGCCCTTCACAAGAAATGAATCCTTTTTAAGTATTCAAAGGCAATCATTCTAAATTACCCAAGGCATAAAACAAAAGCAAAACAAAATGGGAAAAAAATATTAAAATAAAAGTATAACTAAGAGCAAAAGCAATTTTATTTTGATAGAAATGTAAAATTAAATAAATATACCACACCATTCTATAAAAATGTATCGATTTTTTTTTCGTTTTCTTTGTTTATTATTGGCTGGGAGCACACTGATTTCCCTTTTTTTTTTTTTCCCGTACATTTGGATCTGAAACCCAAGAAGAGAGATACGAGCCTCGTCAAACTATTGTTGGCACTGGAAGCCAGGTTGTCAATGTATACTATAGATTGGGTTTGGGGCAGAATAACCGTTAAACGGACCTTGTCACAGTAGCATCTTATCGAAGGTACATGGAAAATTGAACGAAGTAGACCGCTGAAGAGAAAACGATAGCAGGAGAATGATGGTGTTCTGCCTTATTTAATTTAATAAAATCCCTACCCAAACTTTGCGCCTAATTTACAAGTTTCTTTTTTAAAAATAAATTATAAAAACATATTTTTATATGTTATTATATTTTTACTTTTATTGTTAGATTTTAATTATTTTTAAAATTTAAAACTAAATTTATAATTTTTAGTTACTTTGTCAACTTATTCTCATAATATTTAATATACATAATAAATTTTTATTAATTAAATCATTCATTTTATACATGATTTTTAGATTATGTTAAAAATAAAATAATCATATGAATGACAAATATAATTAAAATAAATTTATCAATAAAATTTTTAAAAATCTCAAAAATAATAAAATCTAGTTAAAATTATTGTCATTATTTTCAAGTGTCCTATACAATAAGATTTTTTAAGTGAATTCTAAAATATAATAATTACCAAAAATAATAGTAATTTTTATTTTTATTAAAATATTCTTCATTTACATTATTTATATTTTTATTATTTTAATCATATTTTTAATCATAGTTTCATTTAAGAAAAGTGTAAGCATTGTCTAATCAAGTTCTTGATTTGTCCTAATTTTGAAAATATTACCAATTAGGTTGCTATTTATGATTGCATGTTTTTATTTTTTAGTTTTATTTTTAATATTTTATTTTTATAAAATTTCACAATAATATTAAACAATTCTAAGATTCTTAATTAAAATTATTATTAATATCAAATAAATAATAATTTAGTAGAAAAGAGCCAACCAGAAAAACATTAAGACATCATCCTCTAAGCATGCCGATGGTCGCAAGTTTTAGGTGTGCTAAAATAAACTCCGTCCCTTCCCACCGGGTTCACAAGAGAGAGAGAGAGAGAGAGAGAGAGAGCGTGTTTTCTGAAGAGGAGCGGAGGGCATAAGATCGATTTAGGGCTTCTATCGAGAGAGAGAGAGAGAGAGAGAGGGAAGGGTGAGGATCTACTATGGCGACGTACAATCTCTTCGTGAAGCTCTTGGATGGGAAAACCCTAACCCTAAGGCTCGACACTCCAACCATAACCGGTGAGTTAATCAAGCACCGCCTCTACGGCACCACCCGCATTCCTGTCGACCACCAACTCCTCCTTGCTGAGGGCCGCCACATCTACTCCGATACCCTGATCTGCGCTCCCGCCAATACTCGTCTCTTCCCCACGGTGCACTTGTTGCTCCGCCTCCTCGGTGGCAAGGGCGGTTTCGGTTCTCTTCTCCGCGGCGCCGCTTCCAAAGCCGGCCAAAAAAAGACCAATAACTTTGACGCCTGCCGCGACATGAGCGGTCGGCGGCTGCGACACGTCAATGCCGAGAAGAAGCTCGAGGAATGGCAGGCGGAGGCGGAGCAGCGGCGGCTGGAGAAGATTGCGGAGGAGTTTATCAAGAAGAAGGCGAAGACCGGCAAGAAACTCGGGAACGGGGAGACGGAGAAGTATGTGGCAAGGTATAGGGAGGAATCGGCAAAGTGTGTGGAGGCGGTGGAGGCTTCTGTGCGCGATGCGTTGGAGGTTTATAAGAATTCAAAGCGAAAATCTGTGGTTGTGCCCGAAGCGGAATCTAAAAGATTGAAGATTTGGTAAGTGTTCTTAGACCCTTTATTTTCTTATCCCTAATCTATAAGCTTTATTTTTAATTTTATGGTCTTTTAATTTTAAATCTGTGGCTGTATTCACTCTTTATTTATCGCAAAATTACTAACTAAATTGAAAATTTTCGATTTGTTTGGTTTTGATCTCTCTCTCTCTCTCTCTCTCTCTCATGCACACACCCACTAACAAAGGTGGAGAACCATATTAGCAATTTTGCATGTACAGTGCTAGTGATTTAGTGCTTGTTTATGGTCTATGCTTTGCGTTCATTTATATGCAATTTAAATTATCACCGATTCCAAAAAAAACCCCGAATTCATGTTCTCTCTCTCTTTCCCCCCCTCCCCCCTTTCCGCGCCTACTTGAGTTTGATTTTAATTTTGTTATTTGAATTGGTTGTCTTTATTAGGACGGGAAAGAAAAGCTTGGATGAAAGTGATAGTGATATGGATGAAGAAGACAGTGACGAGGATGACGATAAGGAGGAAGAAAATGAGAAATCTGTTGTTTTAGATAGTGGAAATAATTCAGATTCCAACAAGGAAATGGAGGGGAGCTCTAGATCCCTTTCTTGTGGGAAGTTAGTGGGAGAATGTTCCAATGGAGGTTCATCTGACAGCGGTTCTGAAGAAGAGAAAGAGATTGTTTTACGAGGAAGCTTGGAATCTAGCATAAATCCTGGTAAACTTGAGGCTCCTGAGGAAGTGAATGGTGGTGTGGTTGAGCCTGAGGTTTATGAAGAAAAGGTGGTTCATAGTACCTCTTATTTGGAGGCAGTAGTAGTTTTGGAAACTGACGCAGCTCAGGCTGAAAATTTGGATTCCCATGAACCCAAATCTGGAATTGAAGAAATAGCTAGTCAACAGGAAGGCACGTGTTGTCCAGGGGCAGAGCAAGATTTTGAAGTCAAACAGGTTGATGCTAGAGCAAATGGTTTTCCAGAGTCAAAATCAGGAGTTAATGAAGGAACAGAGTTTGCTAGCAAAGAAGATTTAGAGTTGGAAAAGCCGCTAAATTTTGATGAATTTAATTCTGCAACTGAGATGGAGGTATGCTTTGAATTGGTTTTCATTCATGCTATTATTTATTCTTATGTGAACATAAATTGAATTCTTTTATTTGTTTACTTCGAAGTTGGTCGTTTTAATTTTATAAAACAATTTTAATTTCACTAGAACACTTTTTCTTTGAAATTGGTCTTTATCTGAGGATAACAATAGTACCTAATGGCTATATGCTACCATTTTGAACACTAATTCTGTAGCTGGTAGTTTTTGTTCCACAAGATTTTGCTGAAAATAGCAAATAAGTTAACTAAAATAGTATATTGTTTACTGCCTAACCCCACCAATGGAAATAAGTTTTTAGCCCCATCATCATTTGGTTGGGGAGGATCATATTGAGAGGTACTGTATCAATCCACCAGTCCTTGTGAAGGAAGATGTTTTTCCCATTGCCTACTCTCCAGTTTAGGATTTTTTTAAAGGCAAGAGAAGCCCTTCAGGATGCTCCTTAATAATATGATGAGCCTGGGTAGGAGCTTCTGAAAGGAGCTGGTTTTGCCTTTGGTACTTTTGTCTTTATAAATTGTGCCCAGAGGATCTAGTGGCCCAACCTAGCCAGTATCGCAAGTTTACAGTTCATTGTGCTGCTTATCCCAAGTCCTCCATGTATCTTTGACTTGCAAAGGGGAGGCTGTGGCCTGGCCTGTGGGGGACTGGATGGTGATTCAAAGCGCAAAATGTTTCTTTGTGACTCCAGCACCAAGGTTAAGCCTTCTGTTGGTAGTAGACTGCTCACGATTCGTGCTTGATTGCTGATTGCTCTTTAGGGAGATCAATTAATTATACGAGTCGTGAGTAGAGGGGGCAGTAATGGTTGATGGATGTTCTTATTTTAGTATTTGCAGATTATAGACTTTGGGAGTCTCTCGGGAGGATGAGCTTTGATCCATTGATAATGTATTACACCAAATTATATAGTCACATGTTCAAGTTGTAGAAATAGCCTCTCCAAATGTGGAGGTTAGGCTGTGTACATTGTCGCGACGTCCCAGACCTTGCCAGAGACCACTCTAGCAAAATGGGTGCGGCTGCGAATTGGGAAAAATGGATGTGTGTTTTGAAAAAGTGATTTTCGTAGAAAAAATAATGTGTGATGAAGTCATCACTAACCTTTTGAAGTGCGGTTAGAATATTTGATTGCCACTTCGTTAGGGGTAGAATCGGTCTGCTTCACCAGAGTCAGGTTCGGGATTATGGTTACGCGAGGGGAAGGTATTAGCACCCTTACGCATCCGTTTCTACAAACAGTACTAGATTAATAGAAAATTATCATAAAATAAATCTAATAAACCTTTCAAAATTACTCCCTTTCAAAAATTGAAGAAAATACACAAAATAAAATACTATATAGGTATTCCCTCATAATCGGGGCAGTCCAATACTTCGAAGAGTCCATGCCTTTTGTTACAATCATCGGGATAGAAAAATCGAGAAAATAAGGTACAAAATACTCTCTCGGATTTTGAAATCTCATAGGATTTTTTTAAGTAGGAAAAATAATATTCTAGGAGGTTTTTGGAATTTGTTCGGGATGGAAATGATTTTCTGGGATTAACAAAATATTTGTGATTTTTTCTAAGTGTAAAAGCATTTTTCGGGATTTTTGTGATTTTTTCAATATTTTTCCCGAACTTCAAAATAGCACAAATAAAATTGAGACAAAAACTATGAAAGTAAGTCAAAAAACATTTTTAGAAACTTTCTGAGTTTTTTAAATTTTTATGGATTTTTTGTGAATTTTCTGGATATCTAAATAATAATAAACAAGTGAAATGGAGAAAACCGGCGTGAATTGGTTTGGGGGAGGAGCTAGTTGAGCAATGACTGGTCCGGGGGGAAAACCAGTTTAAGGTCTTGGTCGAGACCATTAGTCAACACGTGTTGCCTTACGCGTGGGCTGTGTGTGTTCAGGTGTATGTTTGCATGAATGATGCATAATGCGTGTATAAGCATGAATGCATGACCATGTGTATGCATGGATGTGTATGTGCATGAATGTGTGTATATGCATGAATGAGCACGTGCATGAATGTTTGTGCATGCATGAATGAGCACGTGCATGAATATGTGTGCATGCATGATTGGATACGTGCATAAATGTGTGTGCATGCATGGATGTATACTTGTATGAATGCCTGTGTATGTGTATGCATGTGTATGTGTGAAATTGCATGCATGTGCATGCCTGTGTATGTGAATGTGGGTGTATGTGTATGCGTGTGTATACAACATGTGTAACACGTGTGTGCAGGAATGTGTGTAAACAATGTGTGAAGTGTGTGCGCTAACGTATGTAAGGGAAATAATATTCTAGTAAGCAAATGTTAGTATGTAAGTTAGCATGTGTTAGTATACAAGTTAGTGTACAAGTAAATAATTGTTAGTATACAAGAAATTAAAAGGGTGCGGGAAAGTAAATGTTAGTATACTGGAAAGTAAAAGTTAGAGTGCGGAAATTAAATGTTAGTATACAAGAAATTATAAGTTAGAGTGCGGAAATTAAATGTTAGTATACAAGAAATTAAAAGTTAGAGTGCAGAAATTAAATGTTAGTATACAAGAAATTAAAAGTTGAGTGCAGAAATTAAATGTTAGTATACAAGAAATTAAAAGGTTAGTATGAGTTAATAAATGAATGAGTTAGGGTTAGTATGAACGCAAGCAAAGAAATAAAATGTTAGTAAAAGTTAGTATAAGTCAATATGTAAATTAGTAAGTTAGTTAGAGTTAGTATATAAATTAGTAAGTTAGTAAATTAATGTGTGAAAGTGTGTGAAAAAGTGGCTGAGCAGTGTGTGTTAATGTGTATGAACAGTGTGTGAAATAGTGTGTGAGCAGTGTGTGTAATGGTGTGTCTTCACTTCACTTCGGCATTTTCACAAACACCTCACAGCCCTACACACAACCCACCATTTAGCAAGAACATGAACTTCCCATGAGACCAGATCTCTCTTCAACATTTTATCAAACAGGTGGTAGGTGTTTGACAATTAATCACATGTGCGAGGGAATAGGCACTGGTTCGGGCATTTTATCAAATGGGTGGTGGGGTTTTTGCAAACCAAGCACATGTACAAAGTAGCAGAGTTTTTGAAATTACCATCCGTCAATTATGCACAGAGCAGATACTCATAACTCACACAAAACAATAGAATCAAACCCACTCCAGAAGTGGGAACCACATCACCTTCAGTCAAAGATCAAACAGTGGAAACATCAAGACAATTTAAAACTCAAATTTTAAAAATCAAAGCACTACACGTCAACAGTGCCGCCATCTGCACTCCAATTACTGTTCATGGAACTAACATTGCCATTTGAGCATGAACTGCATGCTATAGACGTGAACAGTAAAAAAAAAAAAAGCCGAATAGAGATTGAGGCAACTGAACAGTTCAGCATTTGTTTGCAAACAAGGCAGCTTAAGCAAAGAGGCAGCCAACCAGTGTCGTGGATTAGTAGCATACTGAATAAATTCAAAGAAAAAGAAAGCCTCACCGGAAATTTTTTTTTTGAAGTGCTTCTGCAACGGCCTCTTCCGGCTTTTTTGGTGTTCCAACAATGGTCTCAGGCTAGTGTGTTGTTAATGAAATTACCTTCAAGCATTCCTCATTGAAGTCCCTGCAATCATCGAGCTCCAAGAAGCCGCCTCTCTTTGAGCCATTTAGTCAAAGACCTCTCTTGCACATACTTTACAGTAGCAATAAACAGAGAAGAGAACTGAAAACCAAGATTGTAATCAGAAGAAAATGTGCTGAAGGGCGATGAGAGTCCAAGAGAGAGTGAGATTTGCGGTTGGTCTGCTTCAGGAATGCCTTCTCCGTCTAAAAAAAAAAGGAAACGTGCGCAGATCTCATCTGTTTTGCCACAGCTAAGAGCTCTCAGAAAGAGTCATGGGAGATGGGAGGCAATGTAGGTGGTCGTGCTCCTTCGGCTGGTTGCTACTGCTGCTGTGTTCGGGTGAAGGAACTGGGAGATTCTGAGCTCGGGTGGAAGGTGACGGTGGTGTTGGGTTGCTGTGAGACGGTATGTGGAGGGTGATTGGTTGCCATAGACGACCGGAGATGCCGTGAGGATTTGCAGGCCGTGAACGGAGTTGTGTGGCAGCAATGAAGATGACGATGGGAGGGTGGCAGATCGGAGAGAGCTGTGGTGATGGTTGTGGCTAGACTAGATCTGCGAGGGGGACAAGAGAGAGCAGGCAGTGAGTGGGAGAATGAATAGCTGCAGGTGAGGTGGAGGCCGAGAGGGAGGAAAAGGTACGCTGTCGGAGTTGTGCAGTGAGGAGAAATGGAGAATGGGGGGATCCGAGAGGGTCTGTGAGGAGAGATGAGATGGAGATGAGGGAGAAAATTAGGGGGAGAGCAGGAGAGTGCCAGAGAGATGGCCGAATGGAAGGTGGTGAATGAACAATGCCAAAATCCCCTCCCTTTGCGTGTGCGCGTGCGCGTGCCCCGTAGCCTTTATAGGCTTTTTTTTTTTGTTTTCTTCTTTTCTGTATTTTTTGTTTGTTTTGTGATAATAATAATAATAATAATAATAGTAAAAATAATAATAATAGTACACTACTAATAATAGTATTTTTTTTGTATTTTCCTTCATTTTTGTATTATTATTATTATTTTTATATTTTTATCATTGAACCCTATCCTTCGAAAAGAGAGACTCGGGCTAAAATTGAAACTTGATTTTCCGAAAATGGAAGAACTTAGACTTCCTTTTTCCAAAATGCCCGGAACTCGGTGAAAACGTACCAGGACTCGGTAAAGACACCGGGACTCAGTAAAAACAACTGAACTCACTGACAAGGAACCAAAACTCGGTACAGACACCGGGACTCGGTAAAAACAAGCTGGGACTCGGTAAAAACATCGGGATTCAATTGAAACTCTGAGACTCATTGAAGACAAAATGGGACTTGGCAAAAATACTGGGACTCAACTTAAAACGAACCGGAACTCGATACTGACACCACGACTCGGTAAAAACAAGATGGGACTCAGTAAAAATACCAAGACTCATTGAAAACAAATTGAGACTCATTGAAGACAAAACGGGTCTTGGTAAACAAACCAGGGCTCAACTGAAAATCCGAGACTCCTGGAAGACAACATGGGACTCGGTAGACACACCGGGACTCAATTGAAATTCCGAGACTCATGGAAGACAAACTGGGACTTGGTAAAAACAACGAGACTCATTGAAAACAAACCGAGACTTGGGATAAATACAGGGACTCATTGAAAATAAATCGAGACTCGATTGTGTCTCTCAGAAGGGTCCTCCAATTTTTGAGGCATGAAGTCAACTTTATGTGCCGGGTCTTCTCAGAGTAGCTTGGTTAAAATTGGGGTGTTGACATACGTTATATCATCCACATAATCACTGATATGATCTGCACTAGTTGTTTCATTTTAGCATTTGGAATATATAAGATCTATTATCTAAGTGGCATGAGCAGAGTTGGTACAGATTAAATGTGCAACTGAATTGATGCAGTGTAGTTCTGGTTGCGATGACAATCTATTGTCTAAGTTGTTTCTAGGTCTTTAGTTTTTGAAGCTAAGCTTTGGACTCTAATAGATGGCTGTTGTGGAAGACATATTTTTAAGATACATTGGTGAAGATTATAGTGTGTCCTAGATCAATTGGTAAGTTGAATAGCTTTTGTTTGATTCAGTTAACAGTTTGACTTCAAGTTTAAGTTCAATTCTGCGTAGGGGTCCATCAATCAATAAATCCCGGATCACTGTGTTCATTAGGCACGCTGAATTGGACTTAAACATGAGTGTTTATGTACAAATGATTTGAGAGCCCAATATTTGCTCCTTATCAATAAATTTACATCTCCATTTATGGGAATTGTATTTCTGTCTTTGTATGCTGGTCTGTTTCTTAAAGCAAATGTTAGTGAAAACTGAACTTCTAACTTGATGAGAGAGTCTGAGTCTTGGGCTTAGTTCAGTCCCATGGTCTTGCATGGCAGGTTGCTTATGAAGAGGAGTGGATGGAAAATAGCTTGCCTTAGGTAGCAATAAAAATTGTTTTACCTCTTTGTGAAGAAGGAGATATTGAAAAGGAGAAGTTGTCTCTTGGTATGTTTCTACTAATTAGAATGGACAGTTTTGTAAATTTGCATGAATATCTAACTTACAAAAAGAGCATGAGTATGTAAATAGGTAACTTTATGGCCTCACTTGGAACTTGGAACACATTGGAGAAGGAAAGGAAAATATGAACGAATCTATTTTATCATGTTTGATTTTGAGGAAAGTAAAAGAAGATAGAAAATATACAAATCAATGAACAAAAACTTGATTTTACACATCATTAACATTTGATTTTTAATTATATTAAAATAAAATTTCATTATTAATAGTGTTTGAGATAGAGAGAAAATGTAATGGAAAATAAATTTCCTTCTTAATTTCATTTCCTTTCCTTTCCTTTTCCCCAAATAAAATTCAAAATCCTTAACCGAAACAGATCCTATATAGTTGTAGAAAATGGAGGATTGGAATATTGAAATCACTGAAAAAAGCTGGCCTTTTGATTTTAAAAGCTTCACAATCTTGGCTTCTAAAAGCTCCTTAGGCATGACGTCTATCTTTGGAAGTTTGGAGTTGGGACCTTATTATTTGTGTGGATTTAGATGAACATAGCATAAAACTTAGCTGTGTAAAGCTTATAAAGGGACCAAGCATCCGTGAAGCCAACTTGTGTTGTTAAAAGAAGCAGCTTAGGTCCTATTCACTTGTGGAAAATGGTTTTCATTTTCATTTTCAATTTTTTAATTAATTACTGAGCTGTCACCTTTTTTTTTAGTTTTCTGATACATATGCGCATGCGCGCACACACACACACATAAAAACAATGGCGACGACAATGACGACAAGCCTGAAGTCCTATTAGGTGTGTACATACACACAAATGGTTTTCACTTGTGGAAACTGTTTTTCTCATACAAATGTTTGGAGAAGTAGATAACAATGTGGCAGTTGTGTAATTATATGGAAAACTGAAAATGAGAAAGGAAAAATTCTTTCTATTACTGAGGAGGCCCTCATTTGTTTTTTGTTTAGCCTGGGAAAATTTCTATATTTGTTGGTTATAGTTCTCGCTTAGAGTATGGCGGTGGAGTGATAGAGTTGTTGAAGTCTTGAAGGCCGTAACATCCAAACAAAATTCAATCCAGCCCATGCTATTACTGCTTAGGACTACTGTATTTTATTATTGTTGTAATCTATCTTATCCTAGGTTTGGGAGCTTAGGTTTCAAGCCATGGGTTCGGATTGTGTGGATTTGGAGAAAATGCAGTGCAAAAATGCATTTAGTTTCATCCAAATAAATTCTAGGCTTGTCAACCATGCTCTCAAACTCTTATCTCAGTGTCTGTCTTTATTTATTGTTTTAGAAGATATGGCTAAATGACATTAGTAGCTAATGATGCACACTGCCTTTCCTTTGAATTTACAGGCTCTAGGAATGGAGAAGTTAAAATCTGAGCTGCAGGCACGGGGGTTAAAATGTGGGGGTACCTTGCAAGAGCGGGCTGCCAGGCTTTTCCTTCTCAAGACCACGCCCATAGAAAAGCTTCCAAAGAAGTTGCTTGCCAAGAAATGATGTTACCATGTGCCTGACTGCATGAGGAAGAATTCGGTTTTGCAAAAATAATCTGCTTTCTAAACTGTAACCTGTATCTATGATTGGTCTTGCATCTGTATGTATGTGGATTTACGACCACCCTGGAAGCCTGAAGGATGTTAGTTTTCCTCCTTTTCTAAGACATACATAGATTTGTATCCTAGCTACCCGACACAACAAGCGATTTCATTTTCAATGAGCGCTGCACTGATATTTTTTTAATTGCTTATTTAGTTAGTAGTAATTCTCAGTGACTTCTAATGTTTTCTTGATCATCCATCCAAATAAATTTCAATCACACGAATGCATAGTTTTAACTCCCCCCTAGTGCAATATTGTAACCTGGCTACGTGCATTTTTTTGATTCCTACTGGAATTCATCTGCTTTCTTCCGTGTTGTCTTGGAGTCGTGCGCTGGCTCCGGTGTTGTTTGACTTGTTTTCCTTCAGTACTTTAGTATTCACAATTTACTTTGAAATTAAATAATTTATTCTATGTAATAATAATAATCAAGTAATTATTTTAACCAATTTTCAATTATTATGTACAACAGAATTGCTCCGGGAACACTAAAAGTTGAGCTTTCAGTTATAACAATAAAATTGAATAATTATAATTATTCCATGTGTCTATCAGATTTTACAATTTTCACCTTTCTGTTTAATTGCCTTTCAACTTCATTCACATAAATCTCCAAAGCGTTTACCGCTTGAGATTTATCATGTAGCAAGTAGACATATCTGTAACGTGAAAAATCATCGATAAATGTGATAAAATATCGGTGATAAAATATCTATCATTATTGAAGGTATTTACGTCAAAGGGTCCGCATATATCAGTGTGTATAATTTCTAAAAGTTGAGTGCTCCTTGTGGCTCCTTTCTTTGTGTCTTGTCTGTTTTCCTTTAATACAATGTACACAAATGTCAAAGTCAGTGAAATCCAAATTTGGAAGAATTTCACTCTTTACTAATCTTTCTAGTCCTTATTTGGAAATATGACCTAATTGTTTATGCCATAAGGAAGTAGATCGTTCATTCACTAAACTTCGTTTAGCATCAATACTATGATGCGAGGTTAAAAGTGTTTTAGCATTATGATTATCAAGTTTTAACTTATATAATCCATCACAAAGCATAAACTGAAAAAAAAAACTTTATTAAAATTACAAGTGTACCCAGAAACATCCAATTTAGATAATGAAATTAAATTCTTAAAAATACTAGGAACATAAAAAGTCTCATATAAATCCAAACAATAACTAGTGTCTAGGATTAAATGATAAGTCCCGACAGCTTCAACTGGTACTTTTGTTCTGTTCCCCATGAAGATAAACTTCTCATTCGGGTTTATGTTCCGGATTGTAAGAAATCCCTGCATCATATTAGAAACATGAGTTGTGCATCCATAATCAATCCACCAAGTATTATAAGGAACTTTAGGTAAATTCAATTCGAACCAAGCTTACCGTTTCAAGCAGTACTTCTGGTAATGTCCAGGTTTTCCACAGAAACGACATTTTTCCTTACTTGATACCTTTTTCTGGATATGATAAGAGGATTCATTATCCTTCAAAGATCCTTTCCCCTTTCCATGCTTCTTTGCTTTCTTTTCAGCTTTTTGATTGTTCACATAATGAATAGAGTGAATTCCTTTATTGTTCAGTCGTGTTTTTTCTTGAACTAGCATACTGTGCAATTCATGCACATTCCATTTATCTTTCATGGTGTTATAATTCATTTGAAACGGTCCATACTTAGTCGGTAATGAGTTTAAAATGATCAGAACAATAAAATTTTCATTCACATCCATTCCCAAAGTCTTAAGTTTTGCTGCAATATTTGTCATTTCAACAACATGCTTATGCATAGTACGTGCATCATCAAACTTTATGGTGGTTAACGTACCCATTAATGTCCTAGCAAGAGACTTATCTGCTATTTGGGAACCACAAACTTTAAAAAACTCTTTAGTACTTTCAATTTTGGGAATAGCTGTCTTGATGTTATTTGCAATACTCATTCGCATAAACATTGAACTTAACCTGTTTGATCTTTCCCAATTATTATAATAGGTTATTTCTTCAACACTACTAGAATCAGTAATAGCAGCAGGCTGATCACTTAAGAGTGCCAAATCAAGATCCAATACACCGAGGTGAAATTGAACTTGTTCACTCCAATCAGCAAAATTCAACCCATTAAACATTGGAATAGATGAAACATGCAAGTGTAACAATCTAGGAACAGGTGCAAAAATTAACCATACTTAATGTTTTAAATGAAATATTTATAAGATCACAAACATAAATATATTAATGTTTTCCTTTGGGAAAACACTAATGTAAAGAGCTTTAAAATGATGCTAATTAAATTTTAAAATTTTAACATTACTTTGGTAACATTATATGCACTCATTATAAGTATCTATTATCTTTGGATAAATAGATAAAATAATAATAATAATATTACCAAAACATTATCCTTATATTATAAGAACAATTAATCAACCTTTGGGTGATTCTTGATATCTTATAAAAATTTAATATCATTCTAGCATCAAATATATGAGTACTTTACTTAATGATTTAATCACTTTGGTGATTAAAATCAAAATACTTTATAACATCAAAATGTTAAAATATTGTGAGTGACGTAAACATGTTAATATCATTCTATATATTTACTATCACATCAAACATTCTGGGCTATCATTATTATTACATAATTTTTTTTTAAGAAGTATCATGGCAGAACAGAATTAAATACAGTGCACATAAAATAAATTTGGAGATGTGCTGCATCGGGAAATTTTCTTGTGATTGTTTTGCAATTGGGTCAATGGTGATATTTTCATTATGAAGTGATAGATCACCAGATTGTTGTTTAATGTTATCATACTATTCAATAACTAAAGGAACAATAATATCTGTTAAAGGTCTAGATATCGGAATAGGAACCTGGATCTCTTTAATGACCACATTACGTGATATATCACTCCCACTAATTTCATCATTTTCAAGGAACTTTGAATTACCTGTTTAAAAAATTCTTATATTGTGACGACGCCTTTTGCTGAGGTGACGCTGATGATGTGGCAGTGGGGTCCAGTGATGATTGTGTTAAATTATATTAGGTTAATTCCCAGATAAGTGGGGAGTCACAATGGACCGCTTAAGTCCCACTTTCCTAGACAGAATTTTCCTCAGATACGTAATTAGCACAATATACCATAGAATCGGCCATAACGTAAACTATTGGCCATAATGTAAACTAGTCTTTAAAAGTAGATAATTAATCATACGCAGTTAAATACAATTATTCACCCAACTATAAGAATTTTACATGCTTACTTTTATGTAAAACTCGACAATTCATGCATGCATAAATACAATTGATCACCCAATATAAATATGTAAGTGACCCAAAGCCAAGAACCATGCATCTTTTTTTTTCTTCCAAAATTCTCACATTAAAGCATGTGATTCAGTAATAAGACTTTATTGAGCAATTGATCATATCGTTTGTTCAATTCACAACTAAATTAGTTTACTCTCCAAAATATTAGTAGAATCCATCTGTAAGTATTGAAATTACTACAAATTAAAAATTTAAATCTGCTAGAAAATAAACACCCAACAATCACTTTACATCTCGGGTAATGAGATTTAGAATCATGATATTAAGAACATAAAATCGCATAAATCCAGCAAATATCATATAATTTTTTTAATAATCATATATTATATTAATTTTTTTCGATTCCAGAAAAATATCATGAATACAAATTTTTATACGAAACAAAAACGAGATCGTAAGGGGTTAACGAAAACAATCTTTATCATGCAATGAAGATCATAATAATTCCAACATGGCTCTAATACCACATGTAAGAAATCTAAATGTTCCTATCAGATAAACACATGATCTTCATCATCATGATCTTCACATACTTATATAATCTATAATGAGGAAAACATAAAATATACATACCGGGATCGTTCATGACAAATACAAATTGGTAAGAATGCTTGTAGAAACCGTAGAAATCTTTTCTCTCGTTTCACCCCGATCTCTTTCCATACTCCACCAGATTTATGGGAATATGACTAATGAACAGAGAGCTAAGACAGAAAGAGGACAATTCCTATATGCCTTACTTTTAATCTATTCTATTACTTTGCAGAATATCTTAACCATCATACTACTTCCCATAACAATAGCAATATATATATAGATTCATAGGAAACTCTTCAACTTCCAGCCATTATATCTCACATTAGTTAATCCATAGATAAGACTTTTCATTTTAGATAAGACCTTTCATTTCCCTTATCATAAGTCATTTCATTTCCCTTATCATATGGTGCACTTATCTTTCATGTGTTATTCATGTGACACATATCCTTTGGGATATAATCCAACAGAACAACCAATTAATCTTGATTGATCAATCAATCAAATTTAAAACAGAGTGGTTGATTTTTTATTTTTGATTTATTTGCATTATTAACCAATTGCTAATTGCAATTTCCTTTTGTGATGTGTGTGCAAGTGCCTTCATTAGGAGACTGAACCACCAAGATGAAGGTGTCTTTTATTGTTTTTTAATTTTTCATGTTTTTATTTTTTATTTATTTTTTTAGATTGCATTAATGAATTTTGCAAAAGTAGTTTTCGCTAGATAAGGCCCCAGAAAAAAAAAATGAGGTGTCTACATCTTATGTTCCATGAGTGTTGATTCAAATTCAGCGAATGGTGGGCAAATGATGTTGCCATAGTATTTATGAGTTTTTTAATGGAGTTATACACTCACTAATCTCAAACTTCTCAAACTTTATTTTTCCATGCACATAGTTGCAATCTTTTATCAGGCAACTATTGTTTTCACTTTCAATTGAAAACACAACCTTCACCAACATGTCTTGGTGGGAAATAAAGAATCTAACTTTGGGAATGACTACAAGGAATCTAGACGATGCACAAGCCATGATGGCAGAGCAATGGTGAGAATGGTAGAGAGCTTTGGGTAGTTCGAATGAGGCCTAGAGAAATAAAGGGAGAGGAGGGGGATGTCGTGACCTAATATCTGATGGGGGTAATGTTTAACTATTTATACCTAATCTTCATTGTATCCAAGTTACCCTCTCACTAATCTCACACTTTTATAGACTTTTTTTGTCTATACCCCTAAGAAAAACCTTGTTGGCCCTAGAGTCGTGTTTGGGGGGGAGGGGGGGGGGGTTTAATAGACTCTTTTGCGAATTTTTGTTCTTTTCAACAAAATAATAAATCTTGGCAATTATATCACAATATAATTAATATAAATCACACAAAAAAATATAAGAAGTGTAAGGAAGAGAAGCTTAACATTCATGTTAACATGGTTCGGCCCCTTGCCTACGTCCATGCTGATTACACACCTAAATTACATAATTAGGTATTTAAAATCATGCACTAAAGATAATATTTTTAATTAAATGCTTAATTATGTTCAATAATTTAACATTGAACTCGAATTACAATATTTGGATCATTACTCGATAATTTACGAATTTTTGGTAACTTAGTATTGTAGGATAATTTTTGGACATTAAAATTGAGATTAAAAATGTACGTACTTGTACGTGAGCTAAAGTTCAAATCAAGGTCAAGTGCATGAAGCCAAATATCGAAGACCAAACTGTAAGCCATATGCCTGCAAATGACGAGCCATGCACGCAGTTGGTTGAAGTCATGTGCGTGTGTAAAAATTGAAGAATCCGTGCTGTGCAATGTGATAATTTTTGAAATTAAAGGATACATAAAAGAGAACCGGGTGCCGTGTGAGAAGACTATGTGGGTTTCATGCACATGAATCTTTGTCATACAATGAAAAGTGGGCAATAATCTAAGTCCAAAATTCGCTAGGAGACAGCCTAAACGTATTTTGGTATTTTAATCATAAAAATTTCATTTGACATTTGATTGGTGTGATTCAAGTGGCATTGGAAAGATTACTAATATATCTACAATTCATTGTGAAATAACCTTTTTCTAATTCAAAATTTTACTGGGTCAAAATTGGGTTTGAAAGTGAAATTGTTGCGCTGGGCTGTGTGCAGTGCTTAAGGAAAAAAGAAGTTTTGGGCCACCAAAAAATGGCCCATGCACCTATCTCAAGAGAAGACATGGTTAGGGCAAAATATTAGAGGGGGAATAGGATATTTTATGGAAGAGGAGGGTTTATGGGGGAAAAGGGAGCAGTGGGAGGCGGTGGTGCGCAAGACAGCTGTAGACTCTCGGCCTCTCGCAAATTTTCGGCTATCTCTCTCTCTCTCTTCTCTCTTCTCCCTTACTCTCTCATCTCTCTCTTTCTTTGAACTCAATTTTGTTAAAATTAATTTTATTGTTAAGTTTTTAATTTATTCAAAGTTTGGATTAATTTTTGTTTAAAAATAGTTTGTTTAATTTAAGAACTTTCTTTTTACTAGATAAATTTCTATTTAAATCTCTCTCTCTCTCTCTCTCTCTCTCTCTCTCTCTCTCTCTCTCTCTCTCTCTCTCTCATTTAAATTCTTGTTTGAGCATTATTATTGTTAATTTCAATTTGACTTCCTATTTAAAGTTTTTATAGGGATTAAATTGTTTCTTTGGGTGTTTTTATTATTAAAGTTAGTGTTTTTATTTAGAGTGTATTTTTACTTGGGTTTACTTTTAAAGTTAATTTTTTTATTTAGTTGAATGATTGCAGGGTTTAGTTCTTTTATTATTTTGAATATGGTATTTATTTAAATTATTTCATGCATATTTAATTTTTAGTTAGAATTTAAATTCTATTGCAAAAACCTCAAAAAGTCCAGGGAATTGAATCTGAACTATGTTCAGTAAATTTTTATTTTCTTAAGTTCTTTTGGACTTACACGAGTTTGGAGTTAAAATGCATTTCCTGAGGAGACAATCTGGCCTTTGGGTTAAGTATTACATGATTGAACTCCTATACTTGGGATAGCTTCCGAGCTGCTCATTTTTAGAGTGAGTCAAGTTTTTGGCACCGTTGCCCGGGAATGTCAGTTTTAATTTCAAACTAGTGTTTTTTCCATTATTTTAATTTTTCTCATGAAAAAAAAGGAAAAAAAAAAAAAGAAAAGAAAAAAAAAATTGAGTTTTGAAAAAAAATAAAAATAAATATGGCTGCACTTGCATGCATGCTTATGAATTTTTTGTAACCTACATGAACCACACAACTATCTTACATCATATTGCCTGAGAATGCACATAACTTTAACATTAAGCCTAAAATGATATCGGATGAAGTGTGAAAATTCGTTTCATCATTTAACTGATTTTGAACTTAAATGTGTTACATTCATAGATGAGACTGCTACTAATCAGGAAATTAGATTGTATCTATTTCCTTTTTCATTGAAAGATAAGGCTAAGACGTGGTTTAATTCTCTTAGGCCTAATTCTATTTCTAGTTGGGCTGATATTCAAAATGAATTTCTACATAAATTTTTTCCCTTACAAAGAACTCAATTTTTGCAGGAACAGATCAGTTGATTCATGAAGGAGTTGATGAGACATTTTATGAAAGCCGGGAGAGATTTAGAGGTCTGGTTAACATGTGTCCTCACCATGGATTTGAATCATGTTGCCTGGTCAACTATTTCTACACTGCGTTGACTCCTGAATCGAAGCAGTTTGTTCATACTGTGTGTTCAGGATATTTCTTTGACAAAGAACTTGATGGAGCATTAGATTTTATGGATTATTTAACTGACTATGCTCAGTAGTGGAACACTAGGATTGACAGAAGACCGATTGCAGCTCAACCATTGAAAGCAATACATGGTGGAGAGTGGAATAAACTGAAAGATGTTTTTTGTGTTGAAGCACATCTAACTGAACTCACCAAAACAGTGGACGCTATGGAGATAGAAAAGGAAAATAGTACAAACCAACTTTGGAATCAACCTTCCCAGTCCTATGCACCCCCTTATCAGCTATCATATCGTCAGGCTGCCCTTTAGCATCAGTATCAGCCACAACAGATCTCTCAAAGCTATGCACTTTTAGGATTTCAATCTAATGCAGCACCTGCTCCACCAGAGAAGTCTCTTGAGGATGTCTTTCAGTAGTTTATGCAAATTCAAGTCACAACTAACAATCTGTACACTTAGGTAATAAATGAATTGTGGGACACCATTAATGTGATGAGCATGCAGTTGGATATCTTAGAAAAAGGGAAATTTTTGGTAGAACCTGAGCTTAATCCTCAAGAATACCAGCACCAATAACAACAAATACATAATGTTTCTCTTGAGACAGTGGAAGCTGTTATTACTTCGAGAAGTGGAAAAGAAGTTCCCCAACCTGAGATACTCATTGACAGACAAATAGTTGTCCCGACACCTAAAGTTACGACTAAGATAGATGAGATCACAGAAAAGTTAGAGGGAGCAAGCCCAGAATTGAAGAAGTCAGTTAACGTGGAGAACGAGACCAAAGGAGTACCAACCTGTGGTACCTTACCCTCAGAGATTGACATGCAGTCGTGGAACCATCATTCCCTATTGGACTAAATGTCAAGGAGCGCAATGCTGAAGCAAATCCCCGTAGTGGTAAGGTGATGGGTACACTCGATAAAGAGGGTGAGCAGACTGGTGAGAGTTTAATTTTCAAAGAACAAGGTAAAATTTTTAATGTTGATGCTTTTGAAGAACTAAAGGTAACTACTCTGACAACTTTGCCTCAATGACTGGTTCTTAAAGAAGTGACTTTCATGGAAAATATACTAAATAAAGATCCTTTCTTATTAAAATAAGGAAGGTAGTCCGCATATGTTTTGTCTGGTACCTTAGAACGTATTGATTTATTTGAGGCTGACTTTTATGTAGGTAACAAGACTGATTCATTGTGGCGACTCGAATTTGGAGACTCATTGGTTCAATTTATAGACTTGCACCCACTAGATGAAATTCCTCTAGAGCCTTCGCTAGACAGACTGTGATACTTGCACCCACTAGATGAAATTCCTCTAAGGCCTTTGCCAGACAAACTGTGATGTTTTTCTTTCCTTTATTTTCATTTTTTTTTACCTTATTTTATTTTTAGTTAATTTTCAGGTACATTTTTCCTTAGTTTTAGTTTTTCTTTCCCCTTACTTCTCAACCCAGGTATGCTCCACTTCCCTCATGCACATCTTTTCTATTTTCCCTGTGCTTTTACATTGAGGACAATATTCTACTTTAGTTGGGGGAGATGATAAATTACATTGAAAAAAAAATTTTGAATATAGATGATTAGGTCATGATTAATACTGACTGATACCCTTTATATACTTGCATATAACCTTAGAGTTACACACTCGAGTTATTTATGTGTAGTTTCTCTTTATATGGCTAATTTAGGAATTGAACTCTATGTGGGTTGATTAGTAGTTCATTTGTATTAATCTGGCTATATAAACTCTTGTATTTATATGGTATCTTATGAAACTGAAAATACACGTTCACGTGACTTGTAACACTTAGGGTTCTTTATGAGCACTGAGAGAACACCCATGGCGACTATGACACCTTGTGAGGTACTGTTGAGCCATTTATCGTTCTTTTGAGTTTTGACGTCAACTCAGAGTTCATGAAACTCAACTTTCCCTTTTTTTTTCTCTGGATATTCTTTGTACACTAGTCTTTACTTTTGACTTGTTAGCCTAGAGGTGACATCAAGTAAGGAAATAGAAACCTAGGTCTTGTAGCCTACTCAAGATGCAAAGGCTGAGCCACCCCTAGAAATAGACTTAGTTCATGGACTAGTGTTCGAGCTTAATTCCCATTGATGGTATGAAGACAACGAAATAAGTGTAATGATTGTCCTAATTGACAATGAAAATACATAAATTGAAGAATGAGTAGAAGAAAGAATAAGAAAAATAGAAATGCATAGAAATGAAAGGTTAATACCTGCTCCACATAAATACCACAAAAAGTCCAGGACACGACATATGTTCTCCATATATGAAGACTTTTCAACCGCTTAATGCTTTAGATGTATTCACATCTGGTTTGTGAATAAGTTGATCTAGGGTGGTCTTGGTTGGATATGACGAGTAGGCGAGAAGATGTTAGGGTAAAGGATTCAACACCTCACATATAGGTTAGATCTTTTTCAGACTAGTCCACTCCATACATTTAGCGTTTGTTCCTTGTAATATGTAAGATGTTTGATCGTGATACTCCTCCTCACATATGACGAGTGAACTCATTCTTTTTGAGTGTTTTTGAGGGTATACTAGTTAGGCCGAGTGAAAACGATCGTTTTATAGGTGTCCATTGGTATCCTGAGTGTAACGAGCCATACACATTACACATGCTTCGAGATTTTACTTGTTTATACTCGGATTTATATGACTACATTAACTCTGAATGCTGGTTAACTTCATGTGAGTATACCGTTCTTAATGATTATATAACGATGAGACTTGCATGAATGACTTACTTCGGAGTTGCGTGCATTATATATGATGAGCTTGTATGAAATTTGGTTATACTCCTGTATGTAAAACGATATGGTTGTGCCGTATGTGCAGTTGTTTCATATTTGTTGGAATTAGTATTTGTGGATACCGCCCTAGATTTCATTCACATTATTTGCTAGAGACTAGCAAAACGTTAGTTGGGGGGGGGGGTGTGATTACGCATTTAAATTGCGTAATTAGGCATTTAAAATCATGCATTAAAGATTATATTTTTAATTAGATGCTTAATTATGTTCAATAATTTAACATTGAGCTCAAATTACAATGTTTGGATCATTACTCGATAATTTACGAATTTTTGGTAACTTATTATTAAAAGATAATTTTTAGACATTAAAGCCGAGATTAAAAATGTACATGCATGTATGTGAGTTAGAGTTCAAAGCAAGGTCATGTGCATGAAGCCAAATATTGAAGATCAGATTGTGAGCCTCATGCCTGCAAATGACAAGCCATGCATGCAGTTGTTTGAAGCCGTGTGCGTGTGTAAAAATTGAAGAATCTGTGCTGTGCAATGTGATAGTTTTTGAAATTAAAGGATACATAAAAGAGAACCTGGTGCCATTTGAGAAGACTACGTGGGTTTCATGGGTTTCATGCACATGAATTTGTGTCATACAATGAAAAGTGGGCAACAATCCAAGTCCGAAATTCTCTAGGAGACGGCCTGAACGTATTTCGGTATTTTAAACATAACTCTTTCATATGACATCCGATTGGTGTTATTCAAGTTGCATTGGAAATATTACTAAGATATTTACAATTCATTATGAAACAGTCTTTTTCTAATTCAAACGTTTACTAGGTCAAAATTCAGTTTTAAAGTGAAATTGTTGCACTGAGCCGTGTGTAGTGCTTAAGGAAAAAAAGAGTCTTGGGCCACCAAAAAATGGCCCATGCGCCTATCTCAAGAGGAGACATGGTTAGGGTAAAATATTTGAGGGGGAATAGGATATTTTATGGAAGAGGAGGGTTTATGGGGGAAAAGGGAGTAGCGGGAGGCAGCGGTGCGCAAGACAATAGTAGACTCTCGGTCTCTCTCAGATTTTCGGCTATCTCTCTCTCTATTCTCTCTTCTCTCTTCTCCCTTACTCTCTCTTATCTCTCTTTCTTTGAACTCAAATTTGTTAAAATTAATTTAATTGTTAAGTTTTTTATTTATTCAAAGTTTGAATTAATTTTTTTTAAAAATAGTTTGTTTATTTTAAGAACTTTCTTTTTACTAGATAAATTTCTGTTTAAATCTCTCTCTCTCGCATTTAAATTCTTGTTTGAGCATTATTATTGTTAATTTCAATTTGGCTTCTTATTGAAAATTTTTATAGGGATTTAATTATTTTATTTGGGTGTTTTTATTATTAAAGTTGGTGTTTTTATTTAGAGTGTATTCTTACTTGGGTTTACGTTTAAAGTTAATATTTTTATTTAGTTGAATGATTGCACGGTTTAGTTATTTCATTATCCTGGCATTTAATTTGGTATTTATTTAAGTTATTTCATGCATATTTAATTTTTAGTTAGAATTTAAATTCTATTACAAAAACCTAAAAAATCCCAGGAAATTGAATCTGAACTATGTTTAGTAAATTTTTCTTTTCTTAAGTTCTTTTGGAATTACACGAGTTTGGAATTAAAATGCATTTCTTGAGGAGACGATCTGGTCTTTGGGCTAAGTATTATACGGCTAAACTCCTATACTTAGGATAGCTGCCGAGTTGCTCATTTTTAGAGTGATTCACATGCCTTGAGTCACACTCAAGGTTTCCACAATCCACTAAACAATCTCCTTCAAGGACGGAGAAACCTTTACACAATCGGGGAAGAAATCCTCTTACACTCACCAAGAGCCTTTGGGCAAGGTTTACCATGATCCCTTACAATTCGGTTCATCAAGAATCCTTACACTTTAGTTCACCAAGAACCCTTTGAACTAGGTTCACCAAGAACCCTTTTACAACAAGAGGATGAATTTGATTTACAAATACAATGCTCCTTGAATGAGCTGAGATTTGAAATAATGAAAACCTCACACAACTCTCTTAAAGTAATGGATCACAATGATATTATAGAGCAAGAGAGATGCATAGCACAAGGATGATAAACTAAAATGTAGTGTACTTGAAAATGATATGGAAATTACTAAATCAATTACTTGAACAAGTCTCTAGCCATATATTTATAAGAATTTTAAAGTACTAGCTATTTTATGGCCGTTGGGCTTATAAAATAATTTAATACTTTGAAAACTAGTTGTTTATAGCCCTTTGGTTCAAAATCCCGACGCAAACCATCGAATGGATTCCCCAAAATGTGGATAGTTTCATTCAGGCCAAATTCCATTTAACTTTATGCCTGAAACCATTGAAGCACCTTAGCTAAACCGTCGACAATTTGCCCTATATCTTCACAAACTCTATATTTAGGTGCTTAATTATGGTTTCAACCCAACCAAAACCAAGTATATAAAAGTTTATAAGACTAAGATCATTTAAAACTAGTCCCTTATGAAAACATAGTCAGTATAGAATATTTTCAGAAAACTCTTTGTTTTGTTCTTTGAAAACTCATAAGTATAAAACTTATGATTTGGTGATATCCCAAATACTTTATAAACTAATATGCAATGCATTTGCTCAACTCTTGTTCAATGAACTTGTGTGAAACAATACCGCCAGAGTTTCAATAGTTCCTATGTCAAACACTCCCTATATATTATGATTTTGTTGGATGTGTTTGAGTTCTTCCGAGTGAGTGTCCACTTTGATCTTTTCTACTCGAATGTCTACTCGATCTTTGCATTTGTCTGGTACCTTCATGCCTTTGCCACTTGTACCTGTACTAATTTGATCAGTAAAGATAGGTTAATTTGGAACTACTAAATGGTTGATATCATCAAAATATATCAATTATAATTAGGTAGCTACTAAGGCTAACAAACCTTATATCAAATGATTTTGTCATTTTTTTTTTTATTTCAACCTAAACACAACTTGCACCAGTAATCCTGCTTGGAAAATGGCCGTGAGGAACGTAGATGAAATCCATGATCACTAAGTAATGATGAGAACGATAGAGAGATTGGGGTAGTTTGAATGATGCCTAAAAAAACAAAGGGAGGTGAGGGGGGATGTCATGACCTGATATTTCATGGGGATGATATTTAACTAGGTATGCTTATTCTTTGTTGCATCGAGTTACCCTATCACAAATCTCACACTTTTTTTGAACTTCGTTTGTCCATGTTGAGCAATCATGAGAATGAAATATTTGAACTCTGTTTGTCCATGCCCCTAATTGTAAATGTATTCAATATGATCATGATTTGAACATCGTCGAGCAATCATAAGAACAACAGGGAGCTTGGGGTTGTTTGAATGATAGAAAGAGAAACAAAGAGAGAGGATGGGGATATTACTTGATGTTGGAGGAGAATAATAAACCAATTATATTTAATCTTTGTTGTACCGGGTCATCCATCTGCTAAGCTCATATTTTTTGAACTTTGTTTGTCCATGCCCTTAATATTAATCCTTAATTCTATCTTTTTCAATTTCAACTTGATAACACAATCTTCTTACCATGTCTTGGTGGGAAGAAAATAATCAAACTCAAGAATGGCCACGAGGAATGTAGAGGATGAGGAAACCATGATGATCAAACAATGGTAAGACTGCAGAGAGCCTGTGGTAGTTTGAATGATGTGCAGAGAAACATATAATACATAAATCAAAAAAAAAAAAAGTAACTTTATTGTCTAGTCAATAAAGCATAAGGGATAGGACAAACTAATGCATTCAATTCTTTCTCATGCAAACCATTTTCATTTTTGCTACAAAGATAATTTAACCACTTATATTAATGCATAATGTGATTTTTAAGGTCAATTTCCTTTGAAGAAAAATTATTTCATAATCATGGGTAGACCCCGCTTTTGTAATAGATGGAGACAATTTTGACATCATGTGCGATATGGAATATTATGAATTTTCCATGTGATTGTGATGACTTTCATTTCTTTTAAGATCTAGATTGACTTGTCATCTTCTATATTCTAAAAAAAAAAAATCCTTTGATTTCTCTTTATAATAAAATTTATGCAATTTTTTTTTTTTTACTTTAAGGTTTTATTAGTTACAATAACATCAAATTAACTTTGAAAGGTTGATTTTCTTTTTTACTTTTTATTAGAATTTTTTTTCGTTGGTTGGAGGCCTGAATTGGTCTTGAGCTACTTAATAGGAGGTAGTGCATCTCCTATCTGATACCCGTTTCCACCCTCAAAGGATTTGAACCTAAAATCTTCAACATACAATTCCTGAATTTTAACCACTATTATGTCTTATATGAAACTTTTATTAAAATTATTATAAAAAGATAATACATTGCATTTTTTTTTTGGGCATGTATTGGCATATTAGAACCCTAATACAATGCAAGGTTAACAATATAACTCTAAGGTTCTACTTGCAACTCCTCATATTTGATTTTGGGATATCTAGGCTAAGGGAAATTGTAAGTTAATTATTAACTAAACACTTCATAGACATAGTCATTTGGAGCTTGTGATTTCTCTATTATATTTTTTCCTTTTTTTTTTAGAGATTAAATGTTTTTTGACATAATGAAAGGAATGTGTTTGGAAATACCATAAATCAACCTTATAGTGTAACAAGAGGAGGTGTAGTTATCTTTATACACACATGCACCTATACAAAAAAATTAATTGAATATATGCGATTATTATATTTTCTATATCCTTAAATTCATAATTTATATTTATATTTACCAATTATTTATTTTATTATGCAGCTAAATATCAGAATATACGTATATCAATTTATTTCACATGCAATGCATATGCACTTTCTAGTACTAAACAAATAGCATAAGAATACCAAACCAAAGAGGAAAAATACTAAATACTTGAGGATTAAAAGAATTTTTTTTCAGTTCACACTTCTTTTAGTTCTTCTTTAACCATAAATACAAACTTACTGCAAGCAAATAGAATGATAAATACAATAATATAAACTCACATTTATGTAGTATGCAAAAGGATTAGATATTTTGTTGAAATTTGTTATGCAAATCAATGTGTCGCGGAAACAAACAATCTCACAATGTAGCACTTAACAGTGAAATGTATAGAAAACACAATTACATAGATTATAATGAAAGTAATAAAACAATTATATGAAGAATTACATGGTTCAACAATGTCTACATCCATGGGAGCAAACGACAATGAAATTTTCACTATCTTGTGTCCAAAGACACTGAGTTACATCATACAACACACACACACACACACACACACACACACACAGATATATATATATATATATATATATATATATATATAATTTTCTTGGAGGTTTTCCCTCCAAAACCAACCTATCCAACTTCCAAATTCAAAATTTTAAAAACAACGCTGAGTCATCGAGCCAAACCGTCGACGACTTAATACTAAAAGCAAACAATCGATTTAATAGGGCAAAATAGTCGAATGTTTCTTTGCACCTGGACCAAACCGTCGATGGTTTCCTCGTGCAAGTCAGCATTCCTATTTTCTTCCATGTTTTCTCTTTGTACATGCCTTCCACTCAACATATGAGCCACATATTACAACAATCTCTACCTTGGTGAATATACGCCCCTTAGAAGAAAATTGAAGAAATAAACCCGTTGCTCCACTTTGGGACAATAAATTGGGACCGCTTCCCATCTAGCAACTGGAGACATTCAACAAGTCCAAAGAAACTTACTTACCACACGAATAACTTGTGTCAGGTCTGGTCTTGTACATACCATAGCATACATTAAACACCCCACTGCACTAGCATAAGGTACCTTTGACATGTCATGGATATCATCATCCGTCCTTGGGCATTGAACAGTAGACAATTTAAAGTGATTCACTAATGGTGTACTTACCGATTTTGCATTAGTCATGCTAAACCTCTCTAGTACCTTCTCCCCATAACCACCTTAAGATAACAAAAATCTCCTTATAGTTTTGTCCTTGCGAATCTCCATCGCAAAAATTTTCTTAGCTATACCCACATTTTCATGTCAAACTCTTATTTAACAGAGTTTTTAACTGATTTACCCCATTCATATCATTTGCAGCAATTAGCATGCTATCATCATAAAGCAACAGAAGTGTGGATGTACTCCCAAGCATGCATTTACTCTTTGGTTGGGAATCAAAGGGAAGTTTCTTACCAGCAACAAACTGTGTTAGGAAGAAGGGGACCAGAACTGTATTTTCTGTAGAGAGGAGATTGAAACTATTGATCACATATTCTTCAAATGCAGGTTCTCCTAGTTCGTGTGGGATCGTTAGGAGATGGTTGGGAATGCGAAGAGAGATGAAAACATTAAAAACTACAGTAAAGTGGCTTCATAAAGAGGTTAGAGGGACTGGAATCCTAGTAGTGGGAAAAAGGATTAGGCTTGCTACTACTGTTTATTTCCTATGGAATTTCAGGAACAAGAGAAGGTTTGATGACAAGACTATTTCTCCTAAGGAGTTGATTGTGATAATTCAGAGGCACATCTATAGAGTTGTTTTTGGCAAATTTGATTTACACTCAATTTGATGTAATAGTACTTGGTTAGTCTCATGTAGCTTCATGTAGACTTTTTGGATTAGTGATGTGTTGTCGTTGCATCTAAAATGGGGAGTGATCTCCTCTCTTGGTATGCCCAGAGTATATTGTAAATATGCATTTTGTTCAATACAATTTACCTTTTATGATAAAAAAAAAAAACATAAAGCAATAGAAAAATAAGAGAACCATCATCAAGATTGTTAACATTCACGAAAAATCATACTCACACCTCTTGTAGCCTATTTAGATCATGTAAGAGTCAAAACATTTGTACCATTGCCTCAGAGACTGTTTCAACCTGTATAGTAACTTCTTCAGTTTACAAATCAAATGCTCTTGTCTGGGTTGATTGAACCCTTTTTCCTGTACCATATAAATATGCTCCTCCAAGTTACCATAGAGAAACACTGCTTTTACATCCATTTGCTTTAATTGCATATCACAATGTGCCACCAATCCCAACACTACCTTGATGGAAGTGTGCCTGACCACAGGGGATAAGATTTCATCATAATCAACCCATTTCTTTTGTGAGTATCCCTTTGCTACTAACCGTGCCTTGAAATTCTCTCCTTCCTTTTCTGATACTGCTTCCTTCTTTCTATACACCCACTTGCAACCTATTGCCCTTTTCCCTTCTAGAAGCTCCACCAAATCCCACGTTTGATTCTATGCAATGACTCCATTTCCTCCACCATATCACCCATCCATTTACTTTTATCCTGGCCTTGCACCGCCTCTTGGAAAGTAGTTGGATCCTTGTAACTGGTAATGAGAGAATAAGACACCAGATCATTAAATCCATACTTGGGTGGTGTCTTGATAGTGCATTTGGGTCAGTGTATAGCGATATTGTCATTTTGCTGATTTTTTGAGCTAGAACACCCAGCATTTTGAATATTTTCATCACTGCCCCGAGTCTCTAACTCCCCCTACACAACATGCTCATTTCTACTCCAGTTTTCTGGCTTTTGTTTCTTTTCATCTTCCTCCTAAGTACGCTTTACTGTGGCTTTCTCATTAAAAATCACTGATCACTTCCTTGTTTTGCCATTGGATCCCACAACTTGAACCCTTTCACACCTTTTGGATACCCCAGAAAATGCAATGTCTAAACTTTGTATCAAACTTTGATCTCTCCTCACTAGAAATGTGCACATAGGCTAAACAACTGAATACTCTCGAATCGAAGTAGTCTATTGCATTACCTGTCCATACCTCCTCTGCAACTTCCTCCTCTTCTGATGCTTCTGGCGATCGGTTAACCAAAAAACATGCCATACTCACTACTTTGCCCTAAAAATTCTTAGCAAGCTTTGCATTTAACCTAAGACATTGAGCTCTTTTAGTTAGAGTTTGGTTCATCCTTTCTGCCACACCATTTTGTTGTGGTATCCGGTGAACTATGAAATGTATCCTTATGCCATGCTGCTCACAAAACTCCATGAACCTCGAATCAGCGTACTTGGTTCCATTTTCTGACTTGAGGCATTTAATTCTCCTCCCGGTTCGGTTTTTCACCTTATTTAAACCTGAAAAACGTCTCTAACTTATGCCACATGAAGTACATCTAGACCTTTCATGTGTAATAATAAATGAAACTCAAAAAGTACATATATCCTCCCCGTGATGCTACTCTCACCGACCCCCAAACATTCGAATGAATGTAATCAAGAATACCCTCTGTCTTGTGAGTGACTATTTTGAATTGCACCCTTTTCTATTTTCCAAGAATACAATACTTATATAAATTTAGCCTACATGTTTTAGTACCCTTCAAAATATTTCTCTTATGAAGTTCCTCCATCCCATGCTCACCCATATGCCCTAACCGCATATGCCACAAAATAGTATTATCTGACTCAGAATCTACGACTGTAGCTTCACCTACAACTATAGTACCCAATAGTGGATAGATATTTAACATTAACTTCTATCCCTTCATCACCATTAGAACGCACACCTTTATAACCCCACTTTCAAACTTGTAACTAAATTTGTTACAATCGAAAGTGCCCAATGAAATTAATCTCTGCCGCAGATCTAGTATGTGCCTTACATTGCGTAATGTTCTCATAACACCATCAAAAATTTTAATTCTTACATTTCCTATTCCAACAACTTTGCTTGAAGTATCATTTCCCATGAGAACAAACCCATAATTAACTGACCTATGGGTGTTGAACCATTCTTTATTTGATGTCATGTGATAATAGCATGCCAAATCTAGGATCCAAGAATCCATAAGGCGATTTGATCCAGACAAAATAAAAAGCATATCACCATCATCGATCTCCGAGTTTCCTTCTTCAACTACATTCGCCAATTTTGAAGAACCTTCTTGATTTTCTACATTTCATTTCTTTTTATTCGGACACTCTAGTTTTACGTGCCCATTTTTCCCACACTGAAAACACCAAATATCCTTTTTCTTCTTCTTGGACTGAAATTTTAACTTTTTGTAACTCGATTCGTTCCAGAATTTTCTTCTCTCATGTCCCTGGTTACCCTTTACTACAAGCCCTTCACCAAGTGAAATATCATTGTTGACCTTCTTTCTTTGATGAAAACCCAGTAGTGCTGTAACGCCCCGACCCACCACGTAGGGCCCGGGATGCTACTTTAGTGACGTTTGTGTACTTGATACCAAACTCATCATATAAAATGCAGCGGAAATAAAAGATACAATCTCCAAAAATCCATCACCAGAGTTCTATACTACCTTTATATACAAAAGGTTCCAAAATCCTCAATACAAACCAACATACTATACTTATACAAAAACCAATTCAAACTACACTCACCATATACAAAAAACTATACCACCATCTCAACCCCTCTAGCCTACTAAGAAAGTTTCCCGGAATTCCCTGAAAAGGATAGTTTGTAAAGTAGGGGTGAGACACAACTCAATAAGGGAAAGACTAAGTTAATGTCAGTGTGTGGCCAACATGCATTTAGTGTACAGAAAATAACCAGTTCATTAAATAGATAAACGCATTTATGAAATCATTCTTATTTTATACTCACACACATAATTAGCCGAAGATAAGGAAGATTACCCACCCATACAAGTAGCTTCCCTCTACTTTAGTACCATTACTGCTACCAGGGCACTCACCTTTCTCAGTAAGCCCTCGAAGTTATCTTATTAATTAACCGTATTCACATAAATTAACAGATATGCATATAAGACACTCTCTGTGACAAACACGCCATTTACTTCCCCACGACATGGGTTGTGCAGCCTGAAGGCTGGACTAATGTCCTGGGGGATCCACCCAGACAATAGTTATCTGTACTCTTCACTAACATACTCTGCAGGTAAATGTAGTTCCGACTACTGGTCCAATTGCTCTCACCCAGGGGGGTACATTCTCCTCACGTAAGCAAATTGGACAAGGCCACCCTACACCTTTCAGTATAGGTGTGGGTGCACACAACCACATAACAAATAACTAGCAATGGTACCATGCTCACAATACATTAGTCCCTAGGGTTCCTAAAGCATATCATGCAATTTAGATAATAGAAAACACCATTTAAAACATCAATTCACATATATTTCTTGTTATTCCAAAACCTCAGCCCCTGGCCACAAATACAATCTGACTCATAGCCATTTAAACAAAACCCCGGCCCTCGGCTGTCATATCAAATCCCTACATTATTCACAAGCATTTCTAGTGTTTCGCAAACAATTTCAATATTTCACAAACAGTTCAGTATTTCAAAATCCAAAATCCAGATATACAATACTCCATACCAATTAGATCATCTACCACACGATTTCCACATTTTAACATAACCATATAAACAAACAAGCTTTCTACCATTCATTTTATTCAAAAATACCATACCATATATCTTAGGTTTGTAAAATCCATTTCGAACTGTTGATTTCCAAAATAACCTTTAAATTATTAATAAATAAATAAATAAATATATGTATATATACATACATACATACATATAAATATAAATAAATAAATATATATATATATATTTAAACATAAGAATTAAATTGATTCAATTTTCATAAATTATGAGCTTCATAAACAACCACGAAACTCTTGCCTCTAGGACGCAAGATAGAACCCTAAATTCCTAATCTCCTCCTCTAACAATCACTAACTCATATCTCAATCTACCAATTTCCTATTCTTCTCACAATCCATTCCTATTCTCTGGTATTGTATTCCGATGTTTACTAAAGTCTGCAAAACCTAACAACCAAGACCTTGATACCAAACTGCGACGTCCTGATTTTCATACCATTTTTTTCATCTCCGGTAAATAAATATAAATTTGACACCTGCCACATCACAACCTCTGATATCATATCAACAAGACTCGACCCAAAGTGGGGTATTAGTTCATCATACAAATAAACCTAACAGCGGAAGTAAATATTTACAAACCATTCATAATACGAATAACTAGAGTTCTATACGTCCATACACATCCCAAAAGTCCATAACATACTTTAGAAAATTACACAAACACATCCCCAACACAAAACACTTACCCTATATATCAGGGTACTAGCTCCCCTCCATCTCATAGCTCTATCTCTTAGTCTGTTACAGTTCCCTGAAATGTTTAGATATTTGGGTGAGACACCTCTTAGTAAGACGAAACAAATTATTTACAGTGTGTAATAAAATGAGTTTTGTTATATCATAATATACTTATTCAAGTGGTTATATCATCAAAGAAAATGCACCAATATGTACTCATAATCATATAAATATAAAACATAATATTTTACAAGCTTTTGATTCTGTTTCTCAAACTCATACACATGTAGTCAATATTTACCAACGAAAGTTCCCCAGGATAGGGGAGATTACACACCCATACATGTAGCACCCTTCTACTCTGATATCATTTGTAACCTCACCTAAATAGTTTGGGTGTGACTACAATTGATACTTATCAGGGCACTCACCTTACTTAGTAAGCCCTCAGGTGGAGAGTTTTGCTTCGTCTTAATTATTTATATAATTAAACTCACACTCTTTCATTTCTTATATTTATTTCACATTCTAGCTCATGAGTGTCCACGGTAACCTATCCATGTGTTGTCTGTAACTCATGGCTGCCCTAAGGATATTCTCCACGTCATGCTTCCCCCCATGATTAGGGTTGTGCGACACGAAGGCTGGATCTAAATCGCGGTTGGCCTACCTGATTAGATCAAAACAATGAAACTACCCATCTGTAGTACAATTGGCCTACCCACTCTTGGTCCAGACACCAGGTGGCAAAACTACCCTTCTCACTAGCACAATTAACTATCACGCCACACTCTCCACGAGACTGTGTGGTTGCACTTATCATCCCACTAGCAATGCTACTGTGCTTTCAGAAATACTCCAATCCATCAGGGTTCTCATTTCCATATTTCCATATTCACATTTCCATATTCACATTTCAGTATTCACATTACAATATTCACATTACAATATTCACATTACAATATTCACATTTCAATATTCACATTTCAGTATATGCATTGATGAATTCACATTGCAATATTCATATTTCAGTATGTTGGTACATTTCATCACATCAGTAATATTCTCATCATTTTCTATTTCATTTCATTATTCTAGTTCATATTTGATCTTATATCAGTATATAGCTCAATTCAATATTTCTGTATCAACATATTTTATATCACGTATAACATCATTTCAAATAAAACACATTTGTATCTCACATTTTATCATATCACTGTAAAAACATATCGGTATAACATGTTTCATCATTTCCAGTAAAAATCATTTTTGCATATCACATTTCATCATTTCTATAAAATATATCTTGATTTCTTATATTTTCATTTCGATATCATCATATCAATATATCTCATATTCTCATTTCTTTCCATTCCAAAACATATGTGTATTTATTCCTTTTATCATAATTCCAGTATAAAATATTATTTACGTTCCTCATGCCACACAATTTCGTTTGATATTTACGATACAATATTCACAGGGAAAATATCATAATTTCCTTTTCACATAATTACTCAACCAGTAATTTCTAAAATAACTGTTATAATTTATTCTCCTTACTTGGCTTACTGAGAGACCTGCTAAAATACCCAATCCCACGCCTGCGACATTCAAAACTCAAAACCTTGAAATTCACATTTCCCTCAAATCAATCAATTCAATTCCCAAAATAATAATTATTTTAATATTTCCTAGGTCCACATGCTCCCAATACTAATTAAACTTTAAAAATAATTAACGAATATAATTTCACTATCCTCACCCCAGCCTTGGAGTGGTGTCTAGGAAATCCTAATTAAAAACCTGCTCTGATTAAAATGATGAAGATCGAAGTTAGGATCGTGCTGGTGTCCAATTGTCGATTTGACTAAATATTTAAGGAGAAATTGAGGAGAGAGTGAGAGTTTACCTTACCCCAAGAGCGATGCCTACGACGCCTTAATCACAAATCCACTTCGGTTAAAGTGTTGGTGGCCAAGATAGGAACCCAGTGGTATTTTTTGTTTTATGATCGGTACTTGTTGGGTCGAGGAAATCAAGGAGAGAAAGAAGGAGGGATGGAAGAGAGAGAGACAGAGAAATAAGGCTTGAGGGGGGTGGCTTCTGAAATTCAATTGCAAATGGCAATTTCCTTAAGCTTTTTTTGAAGGTTCAGGTGATAACCAATATAATAATAATAATAATAATAATAATAATAATATTATTATTATTATTATTATTATTATTATTATTTAATTATAATTATTCAATTAATATAATTAATTAATTAATTAATTATTTTTTTAAAAAATCACTACATCCTCCTATAATAATATTTTTGGGGACTATTTTTTAAAACTCATTCAAAAGTTGTTTTATTAACATCATTTAAAAAACTCTTTCTATAAAAGATGTTTTTTTAATAAAAAAAAATTTAAAGAAGAAAAACCATAAATTTGACAAAGACATCAAACCAAAAGATTCGGCCCAACATCACAAAAATCATATAATCTTAGAAACATAAGAAAATTATAGTAAAAATTAAAAAAAAAGACCAAAATTGGGCTTTGGACTAGCTGGATGACTGCACATTAATGAGCGGTCGATCACTTGAACCAATAACACTAGTTGACCAGACCCTCAAATTCCAAATAACAAAGTATTTTTGCGCAACTTTAGTGCAACCAACACACTAAGTTAATCTTGGATGACATGAAAATCCAAAATTCCAACATGCAAATGTGAATACACACACACACACACACACACACACACATATTTATGCTAAAAGATTCATACATTTTTTTTTTTTAAAACATGCTTCTTTTTTAAAGACAATATCAAAGACACTTTCATTTGAAACATGCAAACTTTATTACATCACAAACTAACATGCCAGTACAAAATTCTAATATCATAAAACATATATATAAACAACACATGTAAAACATACTTTCTCATGAAAATATAACATAAAACATGTGACGACCTGCTTAATTTTTCCCATTTTTTTTCAAAATATAATAAAATCAATATCACAAATCTCAACAAATCATAATCCACTTGGACTCGTGGGTACCAGGGATACATCAGAAACACATCACGAAAGCCTATGCAGCAGGAAATATACAATCACAATATTATAAATATGAAAACATCCATCATATTACCATAAATACCAGAGTCACTATATCCACTGTATTTCAGTATATACATCCCAAAAACAAAATCTAGGGTTATTTCCCACAAAATTCAACTATCCCTACTAAAACTTACCCTTCAAAAAGGGCATACCAACAACATTAAATCAGCGGGGCTTTTACACTCTCCTATCTGAGGCTCTTGAAAAGTTTATAAAATTTTGGGGTGAGACACCTTTCAAGAAGGGAAATAAACTAATACCAGTGTGTGGCAACATAAGTATTCTGTGTTATACATATAACATACAGAACATATTCAGTAACTGTTTTTTCAAATCTAGAAAAACATATATATCATCAAAACATGGCAGAACATACTACATTTTCATAAACATATTTCATCTCATATAATAATAATAATACAAAACATTCCTAGTAGGTTAGCTGACTGTTGTCATGTATTACCCCCACATAACTAGGTTGTGTGGTCCGAAGGCAGGACTTGACAATGGTTGGCCGCCACTGCAAAGTCAAAAGTACAGTTTGTAAGTCTGATGGGTCTTCCAGACCTAGTCCGTACACTAGGGGAGCTCACATACTTCTTAAAAATCACATCAACCATCTAATTTCACACCACTCCGTACAGCGGCGTTAACACAAATATCATGATCATGAAGACCATGGACACATAACAACAATACTGTGCAAGTGCTAGCCTAAATCAAGTCAACCAAGTTTTGATATCATATAACATATACTGACTGTGATACATGGATATCTCATATCATTAATTATCAGATCAATCATATCATTTTGCATATTTACATATATCATGAAAAATCATCAGCCCGTACGCCGGTATTTCACATTTTACCATAGCTCGGCTCGTACACCGGAAAATCATATCATAGCACAGCCCGTTCGCTGGCAAATCACATCCATAGCTCGGCCTGTACGCCGGAAAATCATATACATAGCTCAGCCCGTACGCTGGCAAATCACATCCATAGGACGACCTGTACGCTGGAAAAATATATCCATAGCTGTAAGAACCCGAACTGTGAGATGTGGGTTTATTATGTAAAAGAGGGGTAAAAATGGAAATTCAACAGACTTCGTCGACGAGGCCATAATTCTTTGACGAAGGTAGAAGGATTTTCGTTGACGAAATTCAGAGGTTCGTTGACGAAGAAAAGACGAGAGGCGAAAATTGGAAATATCAAGCTTCGTCGATGAAATCTCCGATTGCTCGATGAAATCCCTGACTTTTCATTGACGAAGGCACCTTTTCGTTGATGAAATCCCTCGGGTCAAAGGTCTATAAAAGGATCTTTTGGGTTACTTCTTGGCTAAGTTATGGATTATCTCTCTCTCTCTATCTCTCTCTCTCTCTCTCTCCTCTCTCTCTCTCTCTCTCTCTCCTCTCTTTCTCTCTCTTCGATTCCTTCTCCGTTTGTCGCTGGATTCACAAATCCAAAGTTACTTTGAGGATCAGTGAAGGATTCTCTACGTTTCTACTAGATCGGAATCTCGTTTCGAAGGATTTCAGGTTTCGAGCCAAAATCAAGGTAAGACTCAATTTTCATTTCTGATTTGGTATATGTATAGTAGTACGGATTGTAAGTATGTTTTGTACTATGATTTGTAGGTTTTGGAGTCTCGGTTCGTAGTTTTGAGGACCGTAAAGTTTGTAGTTGGAATTCGGGTTAAGGTAAGGGGATTCTGTTTATATCAGTCCATTTTTGAAATTAGGATCGGCAAGCCTATAGGCTACGATCATATGTGTGTTTTAGCTACTTATTTGGGGAAATCTATCGAGTAAAAATGCGAGATTTTTAGGTTATAGTTTTTTGGGAAAATTGAGGATTTTGGGTATCATCTCTACTTTGTTTGGAAAACTATTGGTTGTATTGAAACTGTATTATTGAGGTGACCGTAATCCATATTTGCATAAACTGTATACTTGAAATTGTAAATGATATGATTTGCCGTAAACCAAATAAGTGTGGTATGTTTGTATGTATGTATTTTGTTCCAGATATTTATGAAACAGTTATGTGGCGGCTAATTACCGTACGCTGAAATGTATAGGGACGTGAGTTTCAAAATGATTCCAGGTTTTGTGAAATCATCTAGTGGCAGCTAATTACCGTACGCCGAAACAGCTATGTGGCGGCTAATTACCGTACGCTGTGCCATGTATCGGTTAACTACCTTGGGCGAGAGTGGCCGGCTCTATATCCGGGGTGTGAAATATCACCAGTATGTTCCGGCTGGTCACCGGTGGGTGTGATCTACACCGTATGTAGAAATGGATTCACAGTGGGCCTAGGTCATCGCAGCGTAGTTTTGCATGTGGCAATGTAATCGGGGTGAGATTGGGTGACCTTGTGTAGTTGCGTATGTAGCAATGGATTCACTATTGGGCCTGAGTCGTAGATCTTCGTAGTTGCATATGTAGTAATGCAATCGCTGTAAGACTAGGTGACCTTGTGTAGTTGCATATGAAGTAATGGATTTACTATTGGGCCTTGATCGTCGCAGCGTAGTTGCGTAGGTATCAATGTAATCGCTGTGAGACGAGGTGACCTGGTATAGTTGCGAACTAGTGTGACGACATTGACCGTATGTATATATGTATGTATGTATGTATGTATGTATGTATGTATGTATGTTGGGTATCATATGAACTGGAATGGTTTTCGGAAAATACTAGAACTGTATGGAATTGTATGAAACTGTACGAGTTGTTTCAAACTGTATCGTATGTGTCGTGACATCCCGACGAGTGCGTGTGCCCCGGGCGGCGAAATAAAAATCAATTTTAATTTTCAAGGAAAAATAAAAATATCGGAGCTGCCACTAACCTTTTAGTGTGGTTAGAATACATGATTACTACCCCGTTAAGGGTACAATGGGTCTATGTTACCAGAGTTGGGCTCGGGAGTTCGGTTACGCGAAGAGAAGGTACGAGCACCCCCTACGCACACGTTCTTACAAACGGTACCTAATTAATTTGGAATTATCCATAAGTCAATCTAGTCAGTCTTTAAAATTACTCCTTTAGTAAATTTACTAATACACATACAAAGTGGATAAATAAATAAATAAATAAGTAAATAAATAATACAAAAATATATATAAAATATAAATATTTACATATTCGCTCATAACCAAAGGTACGTGAAGCCCGAAGGCTCATACCCCAGCATTAAAATCATAGGGATATACTCACACAAAAATACTTACTAAAATAATACCAAAATACTAGAAATAATGGATACCGCAATACGAAATATAAACATAGGATATAGTTGAAAATTCCAGAAATATGTGATAATAATAGCCCTAATATATTATAATGATAATACATTACCTGTAATAATAATACTATTATAATAATAACACATATATATCTCATAATATTAATAACACATAAATACCAATACAATATTATAATACCACTTTAATATTTATATATCATAACATGTAAATATTAATATTATACCATAATAATACTACTAGACTAATAATACATATATATCATAATTTTAATAACTATACAATGTGATAATAATATATCTTAACAAATACATGCAAAAACCCTAACTATAAATAATCAAAACTTTAACGTAACACTAATAAAACCCTGATATTAACAATAAAGGAAATATTTAAGAACATGACAATAAATCAAACCCTAAAATTTAAATGTAATATAAACAAACATGGAAACAAATAAGACGAAATTATGAAATTAGACAAACCGTAAAATAAATATACAATGTCAATCAAACCCGCAATAATATACAATAATATAAAAATAATCAAACCCTAAAGAAAAAATCAACGTGCAATAATATGGAAACAAATCAAAAATCCTAAAAAATATGCCCTAATAATTTGGAAAGATATCAAACCCCATAGTTGAAATGTGATAACAATATGGAAACACTCATAACCCTAAAATTAATAAACAATCTATATAGAGGCAATTAAACCCTAAAAATATTAATAACATGGAAACCAATCAAAACCCTAAATATAATAGGCAATATATATAATAATAATAACTTGGAAATAATTAGAGCCTTAATATTAATGTACAATATTAGTCAAAACCCTAAATAATATGATAATAGAACTAGTACAATATTAATAAAAAGTTTAACTTAAATAACAGTAAATCAAGAACACTAAACATAATAAAAAGACCTAAAATCTTAATGATGCGAAACCCTAAATAACACAATATATACTAAAATAAATAAAAACCCTCAGGATAATATACAACAATAGCATAGAAACCCTAAATAATAAATAAGTATATCACAATGATTGAAAATACAATGATAGCATAGACACTTTAAACCAATATTCAAACAATAAATATGGATATGTAATAAGGTATTAAAAAAAAATAATAATCCAATAATAATATTAATATTCATAGACATATATATAATAAAAGTCTAAACATGAAAACTATATATTACAAAAAAGAAAGGCACTAAATATTACACATACCTGCCTAAAAAAAAAAAAAAAAAACAAAAACCCAAATATTAGATATGTAATGACCAAAATTAGAAGAGAAATAAATAAAAATAGAATAAAACAAAATAAAAATAAAATGAAATCGCATGCCTGTATGTGTGTGTGTTCTGTGCAGGGAACTTGCAGAGGGAGGCACTTACAGTGGGGGGTACCGCCGGAGAACTGGGAGAGAGGGGGCAGCCGTCTAGTGTCTGTTTGGGTTGGTGATTTGGCTAGCAGCTGGATGGAGTGGCTCGGGCTCGTGTAGTGCGGAGGTTGCTGCGGGTAGCCTAGTGAGGAGGCTCGCCGGAGGTTCAGGTTCAGTCTGGGGTTGATGGAGAACGCCGGTGATGGTGGAAGCTGCTGCTGCTATCGCCGGAGTCGCGACCCCAGGGCAAAGGAGATGGTGCTTGTGGTTGCCGATGAGATGACGTGCGTGAGGGCGTCGGAGGAACTGTGGTTGGGGAGGCCTGCCGGTGCTGATTTGTGAGAGAATAGAGGTTCTGCCCTGCGTATAAGGGAAATAGTTAGAGAACAGATGGAGATATGAGGATGCTGCTTTGTGTCAGAACGGTGGTCGGATCTGTGAGAGTGAGAGATGATGACGGCAGCAAGGTTGGTTGCTGTGACGCAGGGGGGCCGCCGTGGGGGTGGAGCTGGTGGCTTGCTGGGGCTATTATGGAATGCCGTTGGCTGTAAGAAGGTTGGAACGGGGGAGTCTCTTGGTTGGTGAATGGTTTGGAGGCTGTGTGGTAATGGGAGAGGAGGAGGAAGAAGAAGAAGAAGAAGAAGAAGAAGAAAGAAGTAAAAGAAAAAGATGAAGAAGATGAAAGAGAAGCCGAAAAATATGATTTTCATTTTTGCCTTTTGGCTCTCTCAGCCTCACTGCTGCGTTGCGCCCCCGGTCCCCTTTGCTTTGGGCATGTTCTCTTCTTTTATAAGCTAAACTAAACCCTAAAAATTTTTTTTTTGTATTTTTATGGTAATAATAAATATGGTAACTAATAATAATAATATCTTAATAATAATAATGATAGTAATGTAATAATGCAAGACTTGAAAATAATAATATAATAATAGTACGATAATAATAATAATAATAATAATAATAATAATAATAATAATAATAATAATAAAGTGATATTTAATAATAATAATAATAATAATAATAATAATAATAATAGTAAAGTAATAATAATAAAATAATATTTAAAATAACAATAATAAGAGAAATGGTAATAATAACATATTAATAATAGTAATGAGAATGGTAATGGTAATAAAAATAAAATACTATAATAATAATAACACTAATACTAATAATACCAATAATAATAATAATAATAATAATAATAATAATAATAATAATAATAATAATAATAAAATAATAGTGATAATAAAATAATAATAATAAAAATAAGGTAATAATAATAATAATAATACAATGAGAAAGGATCCTTTATTCTATTTGGTTATGGCAAAAATAGGGTGTCTACAGCTGCCCCTCTTTGTAGGCTTGGTTGCTTCAATGTAACGGTAGGAACTCTGCTACGTTTTTTGTAGCAACAAGCCTGCAAAGATAAAAGACACCTATTTTAGCCAAGCCATTCAACTCTATATATAACTTTTCAAGTTAATCAAGAGTTGTTTATTTTTGCCAACCAGGGACGATTTGTACAGAATGTAAGAATCCATGTTGAGGTACACAAGGATGATTTGCTGCGAATGTAAGAATCCGAGCCGTAGGGATACGACGATCCAGCCATGGGACACAATGATGGCTTGCTTCGAATGTAAGAATCTGAGTCGTAGGAATATGATGATCCAGCCATAGGACACAAGGATGGCTTGCTTCGAATGTAAGAATCAGAGTCGTAGGGATACGATGATCCAGCCATAAGACACAATGATGGCTTGCTTCGAATGAAAGAATCTGAGCCGTAGGGATACAATGATCTAGCCATAGGACACAATGATGGCTTGCTTCGAATGTAAGAATCCGAGCCGTAGGGATACGATGATCCAGCCATAGGACACAATGATGGCTTGCTTTGAATGTAAGAATCCTAGCCGTAGGGATACGATGATCCAGCCATGGGACACAATGATGGCTTGCTTCGAATGTAAGAATCTGAGCTGTAGGGATACGATGATCCAGCCATGGGACACAATGATGGCTTGCTCCGAATGTAAGAATTCAAGCTGTAGGCGTACGATGATCCAGTCATGGGACACAATGATGACTTGCTTCGAATGTAAGAATCCGAGTCCTAGGGACACGATGATCCAGCCATAGGACACAATGATGGCTTGCTTCGAATGTAAGAATCCGAGCCGTAGGGATACGATGATCCAGCCATGGGAGACAATGATGGTTTGCTTCGAATGTAAGAATTCGAGTCGTAGGGATACGATGATACAGCCATGGGACACAATAATGGCTTGCTTCGAATGTAAGAATCCGAGCCGTACGGATACGGTGATCCAGCCTTGTGACATAATGATGGCTTGCTTTGAATGTAAGAATCCGAGCTATAAGGATACGATGATCCAGCCATGGGACACAACGATGGCTTACCTCAAATGTAAGAATTCGAGTCGTGGGGATAACATGATCCAGCCGTGGGACACAATGATGGCTTGCTTCAAATGTAAGAATCTGAGCCATAGGGATATGATGATTCAGCCATGTGATACAATGATGGCTTGCTTCGAATGTAAGAATTAGAGCCGTAGGGAGACGATGATCCAGCCATGGGACACAATGATGGCTTGCTTCGAATGGAAGAATCCGAGCCATAAGGACACAATGATCCAGCTATAAGACACAATGATGGCTTGCTTCGAATGTAAGAATCCGAATTGTAGGGATACGATGATCCAGCCATAGGACACAATGATGGCTTGCTTCAAATGTAAGAATCCCAGCCGTAGGGATACGATGATCTAGCCATAGGGCACAATGATGGATTGCTTCCAATGTAAGAATCCGAACCGTAGGGATACGATGATCCAGCCATGGGACACAATGATGGCTTGCTTCGAATGTAAGAATTCGAGCCGTAGGATACTATGATCCAGCCATGGGACACAATGATGACTTGCTTTGAATATAAAATTTTGAGCCTTAGGGATACGATGATCTAGCCATGGGACACAATGATGACTTGTTTCGAATGTAAGAATGCGAGTCGTAGGGATACGATGATCAAACCATGGGACACAATAATGGCTTGCTTCAAATGTAAGAATTCGAGCCGTAGGGATACGATGATCCAGCCATGGGACATAATGATGGCTTGCTTCGAATGTAAGAATCCGAGCCGTAGGGATACGGTGATCCAGCCATGGGACACAATGATGGCATGCTTCGAATGTAAGAATTCGAGTCATAAGGATAGGATGATCCAGCCATGGGACACAACGATGGCTTACTTTGAATGTAAGAATCCGAGCCGTAGGGATACGATGATCCAGTTATGGGAGACAATGATGGCTTGCTTCGAATATAAGAATCTGAGCCGTAAGGACACGATGATCCAGCCATAAGACACATTGATGGCTTGCTTCGAATGTAAGAATCCGAGTCATAGGGATACGATGATCCAGCCATAGGACACAATGATGGCTTGCTTCGAATGTAAAAATCCGAGCCGTAGGGATACGATGATCTAGCCATGGGACATAATGATGGCTTGCTTCGAATGTAAGAATCTGAGTCGTAGGGACATGATGATCCAGCCATAGGACATAATGATGGCATGCTTCGAATGTAAGAATCCGAGCCGTAGGGATACGATGATCCAACCATAGGACACGATGATGACTTGCTTCGAATGTAAGAATTCGAGCCGTAGGGATACGATGATCCAGCCATGGGACACAATGATGACTTGTTTCAAATGTAAGAATCCCAGCCTTAGGGATACGATGATCCAGCCATGGGACACAATGATGGCTTGCTTTGAATGTAAGAATCCGAGCCGTAGGGATACGATGATCCAGTCATGGGACACAATGCTGGCTTGCTTCAAATGTAAGAATCCGAGCCGTAGTGATACGATGATCCAGCCATGGGACACAATGATGGCTTGGTTCGAATGTAAGAATTCGAGCCATAGCGGATACGATGATCCGAGCCACCTCAACTAGTAACAATATGTGAAAGAAAAATTTTGAAAGTTGTTACTCTATTTGGAAAATGCACTTGGGGTAAATTCCAAATGTCAATGAATGAATCCCCTTGTCTTTGGGTTCTGTTGCCCTAGTTTCAAAATAAATCAATGTGTGTCTGGGGTCAACTTGCCCTAGTTTTCCAAGTAAATCAATGTGCGCTTGGGGTCAACTACCCCAGCTCAGAATTAAATGCAACAGGAATCTCTCCATCAAGAATGTTAAATAATCATTCAAAAGCTCAAGGCAAGTGTGAAGGGTGCTCTATTGCTGCCTTTGATGCTAGAATGCAATGATATGCTGCAATATGTATGCATGTTACTAACTTATAATGTAGTGATAGGTTGCTATTGATATGCATTTTACTAACTTGTGATTATATGTATGCTTTTTTATTTTTTATTTTTTATTTTTTGTGTAATGTATGAAACGCACAATGGCGATGCATGAGATGTATGGTAATGCGTGAAATCCATGACAATGCATGAAATGCATGGTGATACATGAAATGCATGACAATGCATGAGATGTGTGGTAATGTGTGAAATATAGGGTAATGCATGGAACGCATGTCAATGCATAAGATGTATGGTAATGCGTGAAATGCATGGCAATACATAAAATGTATGGTAATACATGAAATGTAGGTAATGCATGCAATGCACGGCGATGCATAAGATGTATGGTAATGCGTGTGTAGACACCCTATTTTTGCCCTAACCAAATAGAACAAGGGGTCCCCTCTTATTATTTTCATTATTATTATTATCACCTTATTTTTATTATTATTATTATTATTATTATTACTTTCTTATAATCATTTTTTTTATTATTATTTATTACCAATAGTATTATTAGTATTACTTTACTATTATTATTTTGGATATATTATTATTATTATTTTCATTATTATTATTATTATTATTATTATTATTATTTTTCTATTATTATTATATTTTTATTATTATTATTATTATTATTTTATCACTATTATTTTTATTATTTTACATTCTTATTATTATTATTATTATTATTATTATTATTTATTATTGCTTTCTTATAATTATTTGTATTATTTATTATTTATTACTAGTAATTATTATTATTATTATTATTATTATTATTATTATTATTATTTTCATATATTATTATTATTACTTTATTACTTCTATTATTTTTCTTCTTCTTCTTATTATTATTATTATTATTATTATTATTATTATTATTATTATTATTATTATTATTATTATTATTATCACTATTACTATATCTATTATTACCATAAAAGTATATAAAGAATAAAAAGAACAAAGAAAGAAAAGAAAATCAAAAAGGAAGTTTTTTAGGGTTTTTCCAAAATTTTTATTTTTTTTTATATATAAGGGGGCAAACGGAGCCAAACACAGGGGCGGAGGCCAAAAGAAAAAAAAAAAAAAAAACAGCATCATCTTTTCTCCTTCGTCTTCTTCTTCTTCTTCTTCTCGAGCCCTGCACCATCGACTCGGGGCCTTGTTGTTCCAGCCATCATCTCCGGCAGCCAATCACCGTCGCAACACTCCGCTGCTCTACCGCCGGTCCCCCAGCAACCTCCACTTCGACCACCCTCTGCTCCACGAACCTGTTTCTCCATTCCGGCACCCTAAACTCCAGCCATACTCCACGGCGAGCCTCCCTTCTCCGATAGTAGCAGTGTCTTCGGCAAAACCTCACGGCTACCACCGCTCTGGCCTTAACTCCGGCTGCCCTGCTCCGGACATCCGAACGCCACACTTCTGCATCATTCCTGAATGACCTCTCGTGTCTCCGTCTTCAACCTGCAAACCACTTTCATGGCACCGTCTCTCACGCACGAGCCACCTTGCTGCCAGCTCCGCTCCAGAACTCTGGTCAGAACCTGTTGCTGCTCAAGCACAGGCAGCCGGTGCATCAACCCTTTGCCGGAGTCCTCTGCTCCGGCCATCTGCCGCTAGCCACAACAACTCTCAGACTAGACCCACAGCTCTGGCTTCTCCCCATATTTTTTCTTTTTATTGCCAAGGTAAGATTTCATTTGTAATATGTAAACGTAATAATTTTTGTTGTCATATTATATTTTATTTTATTTTTTTAGTGCGCAATATTTAAGTTGTATGTGTAATATGTATTCTTAGGTTTTGGGTTGTTATCTTGTTGTGGTTCTTATGTGTAAGATATTTTTTATTATTATTATTTTATTCATGCTTATATTGTATGTTAACTTTATATTATATTATTAGTATTTTAGAATTTTGGTCATGTTATATATCATGTTAGGATTTTTAGTAGATTAGTTGTAGTATATGTGGTATTTTAGAACTATAGTTGTATGTGTATTCTAGAATGATAGTCATATTAGGTATTTAATAACTTAGGATTTATAAGTAACATCATACATATAATTTAGTATTTTAGGTAACTTTTAATATAGCATCTTGAGTAATACTATATATTTATTATTATTATGATACTTTTAGTATGTTAATATATAAGGTATTATTTATTATGGTAAGTTTAATATTTTAGGTAATATAATATATTTGGTGTTTTGGTATCATGCTATTATATTTTATGTTTAGTATATATAGCGTTATAGTAATTTATTACGTATTATAGTATTTGTGGATATTTATTATTATTATCGTGATTATGTGTATTATGGTATGTTTGAGTATTTTTATTTATAACGTACATGTAGTATTTTAATATTATGGTATGTTCATTATCTTAGTCTATATTATATGTTTTATATTCTACTATTATTGGTATGTTGGATATTTTAGCTTGTATTACATATGTTGATTAGTATGTATTGTGGTATCCTAATATTCTAGTTTATTACTATTTTTTTTATCATTATTATTATGTTTAAATTATTATATCTATTATCAAAAACCTCCCAAACTAGTACTTTCATACTTAGGAAAATCCATAAAATTTCTAAAATTTGGGATTGTATTTTATAAAGTATTTTTTTTTTTATCCCTATGATTTTAATGTTAGGGTATGAGCTTTCGGACTTCACGTACCTTTAAGCTTTGAGGGAATATATATGTATATATTATATTTATTTAGTTATTTATTTATTTTCCATGTGTATTTATAAATTCATAAAAGGAGTAATTTAAAGACTTTTTAAATTAACTTAGGGATAATTCTAAATTAATTAGGTACCGTTCGTAAGAACGGGCGCGTAGGGGGTGCTTGTACCTTCCCCTCGCGTAACCGAACTCCCGACCCCAGTTCTGGTAACGAAGACCCACTCTACCCCTAATGGGGTAGTAATCCTGTGTTCTAACCACACTAAAAGGTTAGTGGTGACTCTGACATTCCATATTTTTTCTTGAAAATTAAAATTGATTTTTATTTCGCCACCCGAGGCACACGCGCTCCTGGGACGTCGTGACAGCATGAAATGCAAGGCATTGCATAAGATGTATGGTAATACATGAAATGTAGGTAATGCGTGCAATGGATGACAATGCATGAAATGTAGGCAATGCATAAGATGTATGGTAATATATGGAATGCAGGGCAATGCATGAAATTTAGGTGATGCATGAAATACATGGCAATGCATGAGATGCATGGTAATGCATGGAATGCATGACAATATATGAAATTTAGGTAATGCATGAAATGTATGACAATGCGTGAAATTTGGGGTAATGCATGACAATGCATGAATCTTTTCTCCCAATGCACTTGTGATCAATGACCTTATCTTTGGTCTCTACATGAAACTCGCCACATCTGAATGGATCTGTAACTGATCTTGGCTTAATCTTCTTTATTCATCTGGTCATGGAAGTGATTGACTCAGCTCAAATGAAAATCACAAAATCTGCCCCAGTTGAATGGACCTACAGCTGATCTTAACTCTGATTTCATATTCCAATCTGATAAGAAGGCGCTTGAATGGGACCTACTGAGACTCAACTCAAAATTTGCCCCAGTTAAATTCATCTATCATCGATCTTGACTCTATTATTGGATTCTTTTGAATAAGCAGATTCTGATATAACATTTACCCCAATTAGACTGCTCTTTCTCCACACGTATCTTTTTTATAGAAAGTACTGGTGATTTTGAAACTCTTCGACTATCCATCCTTTTTTAACGCTCTAAAGAGTAAGAAGGGTTCCTTTGTTTTTTTTATTTTTTATTTTTTATTTTTTATTTTTTTTAAAACGAGGAATGATTATGCAACTATGACATCAACTTGCTAAATCAAAAGGTCATCCGCACAAAATAAATGTTTTACCATGTTTCAATACTATCATAGGGGAAAATTCATACCAATATTCAAGAGTCGTATAACGTTGATTTCCTAGCCTGGACGACTGTCATTCTCTTCAACTGCCCCTGTTCCATCAACCCATGCTTTGATCTCAAGATGGTCTTTAAGACTCGGGACGAAACGTAGGCTTAGGGATGTAGGCTTTCAGAATACAAAGGGAAACTAAGGGTTAAAAATACCACCCCAAATAATGTTTTATGCTCTCAGTTCGAGTTGAGGCGTTTTGTAAGATGTTGACCGAACTTGTTATTTAAACAAGCTGCCTACGTAACTTTTCAGGATCAGGTCATTACGTAGTTCAGACTCAATATTGAGTCTGAAAAATCATTTGAGACAACAATGTTTACCAATCTGGTCAGGACTTTCATTTGGACCGTAATGTAGGCTAAGGATATGTGTTAAAGAAAGAAATATTTAAATAAGGTTCAAAACTTATCAATCTTCTCACATGTATTCGCTAGTCAAAGATCACATATGACTCATGTCCCTTATTTTTCTTTCTTCTTCCTCCTACTTTTATTTTTTTCTTTCCTTTTTAATCTTCTTTTCCTTCTTTTGCTGCAACTTTCACTTTTCCTTTTATAAAGGAATCTTGACTTCATTTTCATTTGAACTTCAATTGGGACCAATCTTTTAAAAACTGCCCCAGTGTGGGGTGTGATCCTTTGAAGGGTTAATCAAGAAATGAATCTTTTAGGCTCAAAAAGGGTTTGCAAGAGATTTCTTCTTTGACTTTCTTTTGGGTAGCAGAACAATGGCCTGCCATCATTTTGGTAATAACTATTGTCTCAAATGATTTGCCAAATGCTAAGGTACCCATGCCCCAGTTAGATTTCTGGTGATCTGACTTTTAAGAAAAAAAAACTGGTTTAACATTCAGGTTCAACTTGGTTGACAAATGGTAAATCATTGTTTGGGTTCTTTTAGGGATAACTGGTCAGCCAAAGAGGGCCATCCATCATTTGATCAAAACATGAGTGATAAATTGATAGGAATTATCAAAATAGTATAGCCGCTTCGTTGAATTCCTTAGAAAGTAAGATACTTCTTCATAACATCTGAATTTGATGATTGTTTCATCTTTCTCTACTTTCGCCTCTTGGGTTGAATTGTCAAAATTAACAGCTCTTTCCAGCTTGTGAATACTGGCAATATTACTTTCCCTATTCCCGCATGAAACATAAGCAAACAATATTTAACAACTGGACTCATGATGTAAGTAAGATAACTAAATGCATAATTCATTTTATTGAATATAGAAAATATTCCAAGACACAGGCGTCCACGGATTACAAAATGCAAATAACAATGGGGAAAACAAAAGAACATCAATTGAAAAGGATTAGATAGTCAAAAGGTCACTACTCCAGCACTTTAGCCTCTATGGATAACAAATGAAACCATTGATTTGAGAACCTCCCTGATATGTTAACCACTTCCTTTATCGTGTTTGGGCAAAGGATTCTCTTGGACTCCCGGTTGTTTGTCGTCAAACGCTAACCATCCTGCCTCTTTAATGATTGCACCTTATGCTTGGAGGCCCAACATCAGTCAATAGTATGGCCGGGAGAGTTAGCATGGTACTCAAAACGAACCCCAGGATCATACCACTGTGGAGGAGGGTTCGCAACGGGCATCCTAGGGATTGCAGATACCATCCCCCTTTCCCGCAGCTGAGGAAATAATTCGGCATATGTCATGGGAATGGGGTCCACCCTTCGGAAGTTTCTGGTCACATTCCTGTCTCGTGCTTGCTGATTCGGTGGGGCGAACGTAGGACCAGAGTGCACAATTTGGGGCCTTGTGCCTGTATGCGCTATTTGATTTACCATGGGCTCAAAACCAAAGTTTCTCTTGGGCCATTGGTTCCCACCTATGGTGTATTGATTCTTCCAATTATACTGCCCATGTATCATTTGTGCCTCTTCCTCCTTCTTCCTATTAGTCCACCTTTTGCTTAAACCAGTTTCTGTGCCACTATCCTTGACTAGGCTTGCCTTGATATCGCCTTCAATTCTTCCTCCCGCAGCCACAATATCCATAAAATTGTGGGGAGTTGCTCTCCGAAGGTGCGTGCTGTAGGGGTCTTTTAATGTGCTTACAAACAAAGAGATGGCTTCTCGGTCACTCACCGGGGGGTCCACCTGGATCGAAATATCTCTCCACTTGTAAGCATATTCTCTGAATGTTTTGGTGGATTTCTTCTCCATTTCTTGTAGAATCATTCGATCAGGCGCCATTTCCATCACATGGCGGTAGTGAGTAACAAAGGTGTTGGCCAAGTCCTTCCAGGTGCGGATCCGGGCCTTATCTTACTGAATGTACCAACGGATAGCGGACCCGGTCAAACTACTTTTAAAACAATGCATCATTAGTTTTTCATCGTCTGAGTAAGCAGCCATTGCTTGGCAATACATTACTAAATGTGTTCGAGGGCACCAGGTCCCGTCAAACTTTTCAAAGTCCGGCATTTTGAACTTTGGTGGTAGGGTGACTTTTGGCACCAAGCAGAGGTCATTTGGATTAACGAAATCAAAAGAATTAAATCCTTTCATTGCTTTCAAGCGCTCTTCCAATACATCACAACGACGCTCAGCCTCAGATTTTCTGATCCTCATATCAGAAGGTACTAACGGAGGAGTTCCTACCATTGGGAACCCTTGTGCTATCACAGCAGGGATAAAAGGAGACATATTTGGTAGTGGACCTCCATGACACCAAGGGGTGGAATTGATGTTTGTCCATGATTTGGGGTGAACCCTGGGGGATGAGTGGGGTCCATATCTACTTCGAGATCAACCTGCACCGCCTTTCCTTTGTTCATCAGTAACTCCAGGACCTTCCTTATCTTATCATTTATCTCTTCTTGTCCTTGTTCTAGGCCCAGGACTCTATTTTCTAATTGTTCACTCATTTCTCTCGCTCTTCGCCTGGTATTGTACTGATGCGTGGTGGTCTCAATTATTGCTTTATATTACTCAAACGACCTCTTTGAACTGAAAACCAACAATTTCCTTTTTAGAATCATGAATGCACAATTATGTACTGCATGAGTGAATGTGTTTTGATGTATGATTAGGGTATGCAATAGGTGTTTATGCATGGATGCAACTAGTGCACTTATATATACAAACAAAGATATGAACGTGCATGCAGCCTATCGTGTATGACTATGTATGAAATGAAATGCATGAATACGATGTAACCTAAATGACTACTTTTCTAGGATTCTAGAAAAATTCCACTAATGAGAGATTTCTAGATTAGCACGACCATTGATGGGCCACGATTTCAGTTCAAATCTTCCCTTAACCATTCTTTTCCTAGTTGACGGTCCATGTATCCCAGATTCTATGAAAGGTCAGATTATGTTCTGAGGTTGAGATTGACCCAGACTAGTCAACCTGTTGGATTTGTTCAATGCGGACTTGTGAACTTTAGTGTGCACTTGGGCTTCAAGTATTTTAAAATATGGGCTCCAAGCTATTTCATGATGGGATAAAGCCCTAGTTGAAAAGGAATTGGGCTTAGATTACTTGAAAAATGTTGGTCCAAATTTTTAGGCAATGGGGTCAAAGCCCTCTTTTGAAATTTGGGTTTGACCCTTTTTAAAAATCTGGCTTGGGTCGAGTTTTTGCTTAAGAAAAGGTCGAGCCCTAGTTTGTTTTTAAAGAATTGGGCCCGAGTTATTTGGAAAGGGTTGGGCCGACCCATATTTTAAAATGCTTGAGCCAAGTTCTTCATTCTTTGAAAGGATAGACCATGGTCTCATTATTGGGTTTTTTAAGAATGCTAGCTAAGTAGTATGTAAGTCTAAAATGGATGCAAAATACATGGTATAATATAAGGTATCTCACAACATATATACAACAGACGGTATGGGGAGAAGGATGTCCTGACCCAGGGTAGGTACATATATACAGGGTTCTTCATGGCTCTATCCTAGTTAGGGAAGACTATAGACAAGTATGTGTGGGTAAGCTCTAATCCCTATTGATAAAAAGGTTCCCAATCTAACCTCCATCCTCACCCAAAAGGGGTTTGGACAAATTTTAAACTGAGCGGAGTGGTTCGCGGGTCCCCACAAGTCCTGCCACGTGGGGACAAATGGTATTGCACTCCTTTTTAATCTTAGCAGGTAAAGCCTGGGTATAGAGCGTGAGAGTGTGTGAATTTATAAGCTTAGCCTAAACCCGCTACCCCCACATTTATTCACATGCTATTAAAAATATGGAAACAAGATATCTATAATTAATATATTTATTCAAAAAATATGGAACAACAATATTTGCAATTAATATGTTTATTCAAAAAATTTGCAAACAAAATATTTTTAGTTAATATGCTTACTTAAAAAAAAAAATATGGAAACAAAATATTTACGATTAGTATACAAACTATCTATAATTAATATACTTATTCAAAATATCTACAATTAATATGCTTATTCAGAATATTTGAAAACAAAATATCTACAATTAATATTCAAAAATAATAATAATTAGGAAAAAAATATTTTTAATTAATTAAGGTTGTTTGTAAATTATGGAAATAAACTATTTACAATTAATCAAGGTTATTTACGAATTACAATATTCACAAAATTAGGAGTAATTAAAAGATTTATTAAATTTGAACTTGAGATAATTTCTAATTAATTACTGGCTCGACTCTCTAAGTCCCCAGCGGAGTCACCAAGCTGTCGCGACGTCCCGATGAGTGCATGTGCCCCGAGTGGCGAAATAAAAATCAATTTAATTGTCAAGGAAAAATAAGAATATCGGAGTCGCCACTAACCTTTTAGTGTTCTTTAGAACACATGATTACTACCTCGTTAAGGGTAGAATGAGTCTATGTTACCAGAGTTGGGCTCGGGAGTTCGGTTACGCGAGGGGAAGGTACGAGCACCCCCTATGCGCCCGTTCTTACGAATGGTATCTAATTAATTTGGAATTATCCCTAAGTCAATCTAGTAAGTCTTTAAAATTACTCCTCAGTAAATTTACTAATACACATACAAAGTGGATAAATAAATAAATAAATAAATAAGTAAATAAATAATACAAAAATATATATAAAATATAAATATTTACATATTCTCTCATAACCAAAGGTACGTGAAGCCCGAAAGCTCATACCCCAGCATTAAAATCATAGGGATATACCCACACAAAAATACTTACTAAAATAATACCAAAATACTAGAAATAATGGATACCGCAATACGAAATATAAACATAAGATATAGTTGAAAATTCCAGAAATATGTGATAATAATAGCCCTAATATATTATAATGATAATACATTACCTGTAATAATAATACTACTATAATAATAACACATATATATCTCATAATATTAATAACACATAAATACCAATACAATATTATAATACCACTTTAATATTTATATATCATAACACGTAAATATTAATATTATACCATAATAATACTACTAGACTAATAATACATATATATCATAATTTTAATAACTATACAATGTGATAATAATATATCTTAACAAATGCATGCAAAAACCCTAACTATAAATAATCAAAACTTTAACGTAACACTAATAAAACCCTGATATTAATAATAAAGGAAATATTTAAGAACATGACAATAAATCAAACTCTAAAAGTCAAATGTAATATAAACAAACATGGAAACAAATAAGACGAAATTATGGAATTAGACAAACCGTAAAATAAATATACAATGTCAATCAAACCCGCAATAATATACAATAATATAAAAATAATCAAACCCTAAAGAAAAAATCAACGTGCAATAATATGGAAACAAATCAAAAATCCTAAAAAATATGCACTAATAATTTGGAAAGATATCAAACCCCAAAGTTGAAATGTGATAACAATATGGAAACACTCATAACCCTAAAACTGATAAACAATCTATATAGAGATTAAACCCTAAAAATATTAATAACATGGAAACCAATTAAAACCCTAAATATAATAGGCAATATATATAATAATAATAACTTGGAAATAATTAGAGCCTTAATATTAATGTACAATATTAGTCAAAACCCTAAATAATATGATAATATGACTAGTACAATATTAATAAAAAGTTTAACTTAAATAACAGTAAATCAAGAACACTAAACATAATAAAAAGACCTAAAATCTTAATGATGCAAAACCCTAAATAATACAATATATACTAAAATAAATAAAAACCCTCAGGATAATATACAACAATAGCATAGACACCCTAAATAATAAATAAGTATATCACAATGATTGAAGATACAATGATAGCATAGACACTTTAAACCAATATTCAAACAATAAATATGGACATGTAATAAGGTATTAAAAAAAAAATAATCCAATAATAATATTAATATTCATATACATATATATATATATATATATATATATATAATAAAAGTCTAAACATGAAAACTATATATTACAAAAAAAAAAGGCACTAAATATTACACATACCTGCATAAAAAAAAAAAAAAAACAAAAACCCAAATATTAGATATGTAATGACCAAAATCAAAAGAGAAATAAATAAAAATAGAATAAAACAAAATAAAAATAAAGTGAAATCGCATACCTGTATGTGTGTGTGTTCTATGCAGGGAGCTTGCAGAGGGAGGCACTTATAGTGGGGTGTACCGCAGGAGAACTAGGACAGAGGGGGCAGTTGTCTAGTATCTGTTTGGGTTGGTGATTCGGCTGGCAGTTGGACGGAGTGGCTCGGGCTCGTGCAGTGCGGAGGCTGTTGCAAGTAGCCTGGTGAGGAGGCTCGCCGGAGGTTTGGGTTCAGTCTGGTGTTGATGGAGAACGCCGGTGATGGTGGAAGCTGCTGCTACTATCGCCGAAGCCGCGACCCCATGGCAAAAATGATGGTGCTTGTGGTTGCCGACGAGATGACGTGCGTGAGGGCGTCGGAGGAACTGTGATTGGGGAGGCCCGCCGGTGCTGGTTCGTAAGAGAATAGAGGTTGCTGCCCTGTGTATAAGGGAAATAGTTAGAGAACGGATGGAGATATGAGGATGCTGCTCTGTGTCAGAACAGTGGTCGGATCTGTGAGAGTGAGAGATGGCGACGACAGCAAGGCTGGTTGTTGTGATGCAGGGGGGCCACCGTGGGGGTGGAACTGGTGGCTTGCTGGGGCTATTGTGGAATGCCGTTGGCTGCAAGAAGGTTGGAACAGGGGAGTCTCTTGGTTGGTGAATGGTTTGGAGGTTGTGTGGTGATGGGAGAGGAGGAGGAAGAAGAAGAAGAAGACAAAAGCAGTTGAAAAAGATGAAGAAGATGAAAGAGAAGCCGAAAAATATGATTTTTATTTTTGCTTTTTGGCTCTCTCAGCCTCGTTGCTGTGTTGCGCCCCGGCCCCCTTTCCTTTGGGCATGTTCTCTTCTTTTATAAGCTAAACCAAACCCTAAAATCTTTTTTTCTTTTTCTTTTTTGTATTTTTATGGTAATAATAAATATGGTAACTAATAATAATAATATCTTAATAATAATAATAATAGTAATGTAATAATGCAAGATTTGAAAATAATAATATAATAATAGTACGATAATAATAATAATAATAATAAAGTGATATTTAATAATAATAATAATAATAATAATAAGGATAATAAGAAAAATAATTGGAAAGTAATAATAATAAAATAATATTTAAAATAACGATAATAAGAGAAATGGTAATAATAACATATTAATAATAGTAATGAGAATGGTAATGGTAATAATAATAAAATACTATAATAATAATAACACTAATACTAATAATACCAATAATAATAATAATAATAATAATAATAATAATAATAATAATAATAATAATAATAAAATAAAATAATAGTGATAATAAAATAATAATAATAAAAATAAGGTAATAATAATAATAATAATACAATGAGAAAGGATCCCTTGTTCTATTTGGTTAGGGCAAAAATAGGGTGTCTACAGTATGTATAGTGTTATGAAGTATGTAAATGATACTGGTATGCCACACACTGATATAAACTGTTTTTTTCCTTACTAAGAGGTGTCTCACCCCGAATGTACGTATAATATTTTCAGGGCCTTCAGGTAGCGGTAAGTAGCATCCTAGCGTTTGGGAGCAAGGGTGTCGTAGCTACTGCTAGTACCTTTTTGGGTACAAGTTTTGGTATCCAAGTTGTCGGGTTAGTTTTGTAGACACTTGGGGTATGTTTTGTAATATGGGAATGTATATCCTAACTTGTATGGTATAGACTCTGGTATGACACTAGTTATGTATGAAAGATCGTTTTTTCGCTGCGTATTCTAATGAGTATGGACGTTTGTATGTATGTATATAGGGTATCCGTTCACCCCACGGGGTCGGACCCTCTTTGTATGTTGTATCATATATGTTTTAATTGATACAGAGATAGGTTAGGTTACTTTATTCACACTTGGGACCCATTTATGGGTTCGAGGCGTGACAATAGCTCAGCTCATACGCTGGTAAATCATACACGTAGTACGGCCCGTACGCCAACAAAACATATAAAAATCTCGGCTCTTACGCCGGGTTTCTATTATAAAAATTCATATCATTAACACATTTCCAGAAAACAGTATTTCATAACAATTTCTACTCATGCCACACTAATAGGTTTTCCGCATATTTAACATACCATCATTTTTAACAGTATTTTTCCAAATATAAATCATATATATAGACATATTTACTTTCCTGAAATCAAATGCTATAACAATATACATATTTTTCATAAAATACTAGCTTAGTTTATCCCCTTACCTGATTCCTGAAAACTCTTTAAGAAAATCTGTCCTGCACTCGCAGGGTTCCCGGTTCAACACCCTGAAAACAGAATTTCCTAGAACTAGAGTTCAGTATTTCTACGCGTATATCACTTCCTATAACTGTTAATTAACCAAATACTGAGTAGAAAACCTTACCCTAGATTTGGGATGGTTTCCAACTCAATCCCACCGACGATCCGCTTCGGCAGACTTGCAGAGAACTTTCCCAGGAGCTTCATGGTGGCTTCATCAAACCGGCAGAAATTCGGCCCCAAATCAGAGAGAGAAGGGGGAAGAACCGAAGGATGAGAGAGAGAGAGGATTTCTGCGCAAGATTTCCATCAAAAATTCGAGTTTTTCACTATTTATAGGGCTAGATTCGTTGACGAGCCACATCATCTCGTCCATGAGTCCTTTAATAATTTCGTCGACGAAACCCACTCCTCGTCGACGAAATTCAAACAGCCCAAAACCTCTCTTGGTATTTCCTCGTTGACGAATCTTGCCTTCGTCGACGAGGTCCTCTTATACCCTCGTCGACGAATCCCCTGCGTTCGTCGACGAGGCCTTGATAATTTCCTTCGATTATTCCTTCCAAAGTGTAATGTTGTCAATGAATGCTTTGCATTCGTCGACAAAGTTGATTGCCTCCTTCTATTTCTGGTTTCCATTTCCCTTTCTTTTTATTATTTAAATACCATTATTCTTCGGGTTGTTACAAAACATGTTTGCAACTTTAAGAAGATAAGTATAGGGACTAACCTAAAGTGCTAACCATGTAGAGACAGTGCAAAAAGCACTAATCTTACTATGAAATGATAAGAGATGAGATGGGAAGAAGAGAAATGGTAAAGAACAATGGATAACAAAAAAATAAAAAAATTGGACAAGGAGAAGAATGTGTGTTGAAATCTTTGTTTCTTAGTGCCAAAATGCTTTCTTTCATTACTACGTGCGTGCACAAATTTGGCCCCAACTTGGTCTATATATAGATCAAGCACTTGGGAGGGGGAAAATTGAAAATTGAATTCAAAATTTAAAAAGTTGACTAAAAAATTTACCTTGTACGAGACAAGGTAGTTACTACAGCCTTGACTAAATATTCGTCAATGGTCGAAAATTGCCCAAGCTATTCAACCACCCTTGAGAGGCTGATTAACTATCCATCAGGTTGGCTTGGCCTCAACTGCTTTGCACGTGCGTGAAGGAGAAAACATAGGAAAGGACACTTGTCGGCCACCTACAAGTGGCCTATCGACCACTTTGCAAAATTTTTAATTTTCTCTTATATTTTATCTTGAAATTAATTACTTGAGTTGGATTGTTATTTATTTGGTCAGACCGGTAGGGATAAGTTCGTTTGTTCATTAGGGGCATCTTGTGTGATTAACAATGAGGAGTCTTAAAAGTTATAGCAATTGCTGGATGGTGAAAGAACACAAATTAGAGGATGGGAAAAATGAGATAGAGAAAAAATATATTAAGGAGAGAGAGAGTGAGAGACACTAGATTTGTTAAAAGTGATGAGCACTTGCATTGATGTAGACTTGGAGCTACCATAAGATATATTCTACACCTCTACGCATGTTTATACCACCTTATTTTCCAGTATGTATAAAAATTGCACACTGATGAATTAATTACAGTTATTTTATTATTTATTTGGCATAAGAGAAAATCAAAATTTCACGTCCGATGACAGTTTTTTAATTAGGCATTAATAATGGGAAGAAATTGAAGATACTGAAATTAAAAATTTGGTGCCAACGAAGTCATACTCGGGGTACGGATGGACTGTGCAATTTCTTGTCACAATCAATTCACAACAATGGTGGGGATGTGGGAGATTCCCCGCTCCTCACCTCCCCATCCACAGTGAGCAAACGCATTGCTGTGTAAGCAACCGAAAAGCATTAGGAAAGAGAGCGAAAAGTGTCTAAAAGCAGTACAGAAGCAAAAGCGCCCATGAACTCCCACATTCTTCTTCAATGGACTTTCTCTCTCTCTTCCTCCCCTTTTTCATCTTAAAGATAGTCATCAAATTGAAGTACCCTGGGTCTTTCATCATCAGGAGTCTCCTCCAAGCAACTCTCGCTCCTCGCCCTTAAACTCTTCCTCATTTCCCCTTCCATTCCTTTCATTTATTCCCCTTCTTCAACCTAAACTGTGCTCAATTCAACCATGCCGGGTCTGAAAACCCCCCCCGAACCCACACCCCTTCCCACACCCCTTCAAATTCGCGTTCCAGATGATCCCAGTTTTCGAAAACACGACAATGGTACTCCCAGAAGTTATGCCAGGCGAACCCCCTCGCCGTCGCCGTCGCCATCGATTTCAAGGTCTCGACCGTCGCCGGACTGGAGGAGAAAGACGCCGGAAAAGAAGGCTGTCGACGAACCGTCGCTCAACAACCCGGATCTGGGGCCCTTTTTGCTGAAGCTGGCCCGGGACACGATTGCATCCGGGGACAGTCCGAACAAGGCTTTGGACTACGCAATCCGGGCGTCCGAGTCCTTCGAGCGGTGCACGGGTCGGGGCGACCCGAGCTTGGATTTGGCGATGAGCCTGCACGTAGTGGCGGCGATCTACTGCAACCTGGGAAAGTTCCAGGAGGCGGTGCAGGTTCTGGAGCGTGCGGTTCGGGTCCCTGATGTGGCGAGAGGGTCGGACCACGCGCTCGCTGCGTTTTCCGGGTATATGCAGCTCGGTGATACGCACTCCATGCTCGGGCAACTGGATCGATCCATTTCATCTTACGAATCGGGTTTGAAGATCCAAGTAGAATCACTGGGCGGTTCTGATCCGAGAGTTGCAGAGACTTGCAGGTAAAGTGAAAAAAAAAAAAAAAATCCCAAAAGCTGCCATACGACTCCTCCATTCTATCTCCCCGCGCATGTTAGCTCAGCCTGCGGTGAACCACTAATGTGCGCCATACAAGGAAAGCCTTTTCGTTTGTTTAACGTGCGCGTACAGGTTCATGGTTAGCTGGGCCCACATTATTCGAGCATATATGGGTCACATTTGCCCGTGGTTGCACTTAATAATTATAGTATTAACAGTAGTAAATTTGGAAATTATGAGCTACAAGTAGGATTGTGGACCTAATGGATCATTTCATCTTCTTTTACATAAATTATATATATGTTTGGTGCTAAATGATTAAAAGCTATACCTTTTTTTCCAGTGATCAGTGGAGAATGTAGTGAATTTCAAGGCAGCATATGAATGGCACTTGATGGCATTGGCATTGGCATTGGCATGCCATCTTTTCTCCCAATTCCCAATATAGCTTTATAATCACTTAAATGAATTGGAAAAGTAGCCGCATTGTTTGAACCTGGTCCGCCGTTCATGGTTCTGCAATTTGGAAAAAGGGTAGCTCAGGCATGCTGAATTGCAGATCTAGTGTGCTATCTGGACTTGTGCCCCCCTTTTGCAGTCTTACATGTGCTCCATTTGATGTTTGGAATCCCGGAAGTGTGGAAGGGATCTTGAGAACTATGTTGGGAATTTGTGGATGCTTTATTGACAATATCATTCCTTCTGCAGGGTAAATGAAACATTGGTTCATTCTTGATTTTGGATGCAAGTTTGTAGGGAATGAGATTCACAAATAGCTTCATTAGTTATATTTGAAGCCATAAATGTATGACATAATGGAGAGAATGAGGAATTTTCTGTTAGGCTTTGTGTTCTCTTTAGCAGCTCTAGGCAGCAATTTAAGTAATTTTTTTGGTAACCTGTAACTCTCATCTGGACGAGCCCCTTGGACACCCCAAGGCTATCAAATCGGGGATGGGAGGCCCTACCCCCAGGCACCATCCATTGTAGCCAAGGATGGCCCCTAATGCATAATTGAACCTCGGACCTTGTGGTAATCCCATTGTGCTATATATGCAATTGTGCATAACATTTTCCTTTGAAACAAACTAATGGAATGATATCACCACCCAGAATTTGCTAATCCCGTCCATTGTGCTGTGTTTTATTTTTCATGCATATGAGACTCACTTGACTCGCATCCTCTTTCAAAGAGGTCGTGCTTGCATGAAAAATGAAATCTTAGGTGGGGTCCCTGTGGTATGCAAGTTGTTGTTGTTGTGTTTTCCCCCCTCTTGACACCGTTATAATTTCTTGTATTGATTTTATGCGTGTCATCTAGTTTAGCCATCTTATTTGTTCAATAATATACAGTCTCATGTATAAAAGCCATGTTTCATTCTACATACTCCAGAGTATGTACTGTGTAACACTATAGCTTGCTTTTACATTGTTTTATTTTTTTTAAAAAAAATGCTTGAAAAATTAAAAATAACCGCTGAATGTACCCTGGCATATGTACTTTTTCAAAATTAATTTGGATATTGCAGGTACTTGGCTGAGGCTCATGTTCAGGCAATGCAATTTGATGCGGCAGAGAATGTCTGCAAAAGGATGCTTGAAATTCACAGGGAGCATAGTGCACCAGCATCCCTTGAAGAAGCAGCTGATCGCAGGCTTATGGCTCTGATCTATGAGGCAAAGGGAGATTATGAATCTGCTCTTGAGCATCTTGTCCTTGCTAGCATGTCAATGATTGCCAATAGTCAAGACATTGAGGTTGCAGCTATAGATGTTAGCATTGGTAATGTTTACTTGTCACTCTGCCGCTTCGATGAGGCAGTTTTTTCATATCAGAAGGCACTTACGGTCTTCAAATCTGTGAGGGGTGAAAATCACCCTTCTGTCGCCTCGGTCTTTATTCGCCTTGCCAATCTCTACTATAGAACAGGCAAGCTGCGAGAATCCAAATCCTACTGTGAGAATGCCCTGAGGATATATTCAAAACCCATGCCTGGAACAACGTCTGAGGAGGTTGCCAGTGGGTTGACTGAAATCTCAGCCATATATGAAGCTGTGAATGATCCTGAGGAGGCACTGAAGCTCTTGCAGAGGGCAATGAGGTTATTGCAGGACACCCCTGGACAACGTAGTACAATTGCTGGGATAGAAGCGCAGATGGGTGTGATGTTTTACATCGTTGGGAGGTATAGAGAGGCTCGGAGCTCTTTTGAGAATGCTGTAGCAAGGCTTCGTGCCAGTGGGGAGAGTAAATCTGCCTTCTTTGGAATACTTTTAAACCAGATGGGATTGGCTTGTGCGCAACTATATGACATAGATGAGGCTGCCACCTTGTTTGAAGAAGCAAGGGGCATAATGGAGCAGGAGTGTGGCTTGTGTCACTTGGACACACTTGGGGTATATAGCAATCTTGCAGCGACTTATGATGCCATGGGAAGGTAATTATTCTATATACAAGTTTCACTTCAAGCTCGCTCTCACATGGGTACCCATTTGCTTTTACTGTCCTCTATATTTGTTGCTCTATTTGTGTGCTTTGCATGCGTTTTTGATTTCCACTATGAATTTTCAGATTTCTCTTTCATGTTCCTAATTGAGTTTGAGCCTATGACATAGTTTAGAAAATAGACATATGTTATTTGCAAACTTGAATGAAGCATATAGAGCCAATGCCTTTTTCTTCTGTAAGCAGAAAAACAATAAGAGTTGTGTTTTGGGACCTTAATCCAAAAAGAAGATATTGTTCCAACAGGTTATCCCATCCTTGATCAAGAGAATGCCTCTTACCTCATTAGTTCCATTGGGTGCTTACTACATATACGATTGAGTCTTATTCTCAATAGGAGATTAGAACCTAACAATGTATTTGAATAATTACTAGGCTAACTCTAGGGAGACCTTGCAGAGTTATTAGCCTATAGAACAGATCCTATCCAAGTAAGGTCATAAGACTCATAACTCTAGGGAGGCCTAAATAGCCATTCATTATAATTTCTGTTCTGTGTAGGACAGTCTTATCTTTGTATTCCATTTTAATTACAAATGAATCTAGCCATAAATTGACTGGCTAGCTACATATCCTAGAGGTATTGGGCATTAACATGTTATCTTGGGGGTTCAAAGGGAACATAGCACTTGATGTAGTTTACAATTTATTCTGTATCTATACAAGTCATTTTAGGTAAGTTTTCATGGCCTAGTAAGCTTTGGATTTTCTGCTGCTGGATTCACTATTACTTGCATTGAACACAAAACTCATGGTTTCTGTTGCAGGGTGGACGATGCAATTGAGATATTGGAGTACATTCTTACCGTGAGGGAAGAAAAACTTGGGACTGCAAATCCGGAAGTTGATGATGAGAAGAAAAGGCTTGCTCAGCTATTGAGAGAAGTGGGTCGGTCTCGCAGCAGAAAAGGAAAATCACTCGAAAAACTCCTCGATTCCAGTTCCCTGGGGATGAAGAGGGGACAAAAGGGTGGATATGGTTTCAAAACTTGATCAATAACTTGATTCCCTCATCATTTTCTCTTCCTACGTGGAAGCCTATCTTCTTCTTCTACCATTTTTTTTTTTCCAAATATAATCTTTGTAACATATAAGTAGGGGCAAGAAGCTTCAATGAATTCTCCATTTTTACTAGAGAACCAATTTTTCCTTCTTCCAATGTCTTCCCTACTTCAGCTTATCAGTTAGATTATTTCGTTGTAGTTCCTAATCTTGAAGCCCATTGCCCAAAAGGGAAAAAAAAACCAATTTTTCCTTTTTCCAATGTCTTCCCTACTTCATCTAGCTCATCAGTAAGACTATTTCTTTGTAGCCTCTAATGTTGAAGCCCATTGCCCAAAAGGTAAAGAGGGTTCATATGCAATGGTTGTTTCTTTTAGCATGCTTGGCCTCGTGCTGGTTGGATAATTACGAGCATTAATTGTGTTCCCTTAACCCAAAAGGCCTAAAGCTATACTGCAAACATTATACCATAAACATACATAAACACATTTACTAATTTGGTTTGTAGAATGTGTTAGGAATTTAGTACAACTATAACAATAAAGTTAAATACAAATCAAATACAAACACAATTTATAATTAGTTTGTGATATGAATTTTACTCTTTTTAAGGAGATTCAAATCCTTTGCCATTTTTTTGGTTTAGCTCATCAAATATATGTAGCAAAACTTCACTTAACTTGTCTCCTAAGATACAGTAGTTTGATTTGAGTGGTATGGATTCTGCACAAATGCAAGAGCCCAAGGCTCCACAAAGAACACATTTTTTAGGCTGTCAATCTCTCTACACACAGATAATAGGATAGTATGATAAGAATGATGAGAAAAAAATTGTGAGTAGAGATTATGAGTAGAGCCAATGGCTTTAGGGGTCTATCTATAGACACAAGATCTAAATTCAAGGTTGTGAAATACATCAATCAAGGATGAAGTGTGTAAAATGTTAACCAACCTATGTAAGAAACTTCAAAATGAAAAAGGGTATGATGTTTTACACATTAGAAGTGATAGAGGTGGAGAGCTCAAAAATAGAGATGTTGAAAACTATTGTGACAAATATTGAATTTTTCACAACTTTTCAGCACCACATACACATCAACAAAATGGAGTTATTGAAAGAAATAATAGATCACTTAAGGAAATGACTAGGATTATGCTAAATGAGCATAACTTGCGTAATGCTTTTGGGCTGAAGCAGTAAACATCGCATGCTATGTGATGAACAGAGTGTCTATTATGACTAGTCTAGATAAAATCCCTATGAACTTTGAAAAGGTAAAAGACCAAACATCTCTTACTTCCATGTATTTGGCTATAAGTGTTTTGTATTAGATGATAAAGGAGACCTAGGAAAATTTGATGTTAAGTCAAATGAAGGAATCTTCCTAGGATATGCAGTTAATCGTAAAGCTTTTAGAGTTTACAATAAAAAAACCCTATTTGTTGTAGAATCCATACATGTATCATTTGATGAAGCTAATCCATTCTCTTCTAAACCTACTGATGTTGATGATCTAGACGTAAGAAACAGTTTAGAAGATCTAGCAATTCATGAAATCAAGGATGAGAGCAATGAAACTCAAGCACCATCTAATGATAACTCTCTAGAACAGTTTGAATTGCCTAAATAATGGAAATTCGTGAAGAATCACCCTAAGGACCAAATCATAGGTGAACCATCACGAAGGGTGTCCACTAGATCCTCATTAAAGAACTTATGTAATCATTGTGCGTTACTATCTCAAGAGGAACCTAAGAATATAAATGAAGCAATCAATGATGACTCATGAGCTGTGCAAGAGGAATTGAATCAATTTGAGAGGAATAAAATTTGGAAGTTAGTTCCTAAACCTGCTGATCATTCAGTAATTGACATTAAATGGGTCTATCGGAATAAAAAGGATGAAAAATGCATTGTAGCCCATAACAAGAGTAGATTAGTAGCTCAAGGTTACAATCAAGAAGAAGGATATACAACGAGCATATAAGATCTACGGAACCAATCCTTGGTAAGATCTTAAATCTTTTATTTATGCAAGAGAGTTTTCCCAACATCCTTTATATGTTTAATGTCTTATGATGGGAAAGATTTATTACATATCAACTTAGGGGTATTTATCCTAACTTGGTTAGATTGTTTTATGCAAACATGGAAAGGGGCGAAAATATGTAAACGACCACTGTCATGGACAAGCATTTGCACTCACCCAATGGACTATTGCAACAAGATTTAGGATTCAAGTTGGTGAGTTTGAATGTCCTAACCTAGGAAAATCCTGGATTATGGCACATGACTTTACCCCAGAAGAATCCTTTCACTTAATTATGAGTGAGCAACCTGTATATTTTGGTCACCCACCTTTGTACAGGCAATTGAACCTTGAAGCTTAGATAATTAATATCCTTATTACATACAACATTCTACCTAGGGTTGGGTCTCACGATCATCTATCCTATTTAGATTGTTTTGTAATGTGGTTCTTATACAAAGGGAAACGCTTGGATCTGTCTACCCTGATCCTAAGATGGATGATCTCAAAATAAGAAACAAGGCAAATTATTCTTCTCTATTGAGGAAATATGAACCTCATATTTGATCATCTTAGGGTTGCAAACTCGTCCACCCTATTCATCAAAAGCACATCCTATGACAAATTTTCATCTACTACGGTAAAACTCATGGGATACGAGCTATATCTAGACTTGGGTTCGATACTAAAACCAAATAGAGCTCCTTAAGGTAGTGTAGGTTTATAAGGAGATCAGGATCATGGTCAACATCCACATTAGGATGCACCACTTGTTCCAACAGTTCCAGATACTGATGCTTCTTTGTGGTTCATTGATTATCGTCAACATATGAACTCCTAGTTGAGTGCTTTCCATGGTGATATGGATACAAAATATAATGCACTCTAGTCCAGTCTTACTTCATTCGATCATAGGCTTGCATGTATTGAGAGTCATATGTAGGGGTGTACAAAATTTACCAAAAAATCGAGAACCGGATCGAAATTGAACCGTTTGAAGCTTCAGTTTGGTATTTTAGTTTTGATCTTTGGTTTCGATTTTGAATTTATAAAAAACCAATTTTCGATTTTGATTTCGATTTCGGTTTCACTTAAAAATCGAACCGTAAAAATCAAAAACTGATTATAAACTTAAAATAATTATTTTTAATACTATATATATATATATATATATATATATATATATATATATGTTTCTTGTGAAATACATTATTTCTTTAATTAGGATTGTTGTGTCTTGCTAAATATGTTCGGGGAGTGGGGAAGGATTTTATATAAGATGCATGAGATTCATGCTTCCCATTTTGGTGATATAGGATGAGTTTGATGGAGTGGAAGAGCCCCCATAGGCAGAGAGAGAGAGAGAGAGAGAGAGAGAGAGAGAGAGAGAGAGAGAGAGAGAGAGAGAGAGAGAGAGAGAGAGATAGAGAGAGAGAGAGAGAGAGAGAGAGAGAGAGAGAGAGAGAGAGAGAGAGAGAGAGAGAGAGAGAGAGAGAGAGAGAGAGAGAGAGCTGAGAATTTCTTATCCCTATATAGATACATAGTTAAGATATCCGATTAGATATAGATATCTGTGTAACAATTTCTGTTCTGGGTTTCCATAGAGAGAGAGAGAGAGAGAGAGAGAGAGAGATGGTTTTCATTTCTTGGTTTTTGTGAGAAGTTTCAGTGTCAGCCTTGGCTATGGGGGAGCAGACCCAAATCCTCACTGTAACCTCATCTGTAGTGACATCAACTTCTGTTCCTCCCCAAAAACCTACTTCCTCGCCGGACATCTCATCTTTGCCTCCCAAATCTTGAAAGGTCTCTTCAGGTACTTCCTCTCACTCCTCCACCCTTGCGGACCCCTCGACAATCACCATTGCCACCGTCTCCGCCAGTGGCGGTGGAAAAGACACTCTGTAGCTAGTCAAAGTACCACAACAGCCAACTGCAAGAGTGTTGCCTTGTGAAGGAGAGCTCCATATCGCGATTAGGCACCTTCGAAAGTCCGACAACTTCGATGTAATTAGGGTTTGCATGACCAAATTATATTTTTTTGTTATCCATATGCACTATAGTCGGATCTTAGGGCTATTCCGCAAGTCCCTTCAATTGGTATCAGAGCCTCAATTGATATTGTATACAAATAATAATGCTATGTTCTTCAAATGCATGCTTAGGGTAGAACGTGTGTATGCACTAACCTCTATTTCGCAGCATTCTGTTAGACAATTATGGTAACACGAATGTATGTTTTGTGATTGTGATTGTTTATTACAAGATTTGTGGCACATTTGCGGTGTGTGAATAGTGGTCGAAAACTTGGTGAAACCTTAGTTACGGAATAATGATCAGATGGTCGGTAGTGGTGCATAGCAGTGGCAAAAAATAGGAAAAATTCTAGAATAGTGATGCGGTTTTTCATCTAGGCTTCGGGGGCGCTGCCCCCTGGACCCTTACAACCTGTCTGGGCAAGTCAAACCCCACCAGGGACGCTACCCCTGGTCCCCCGTCAAACCTTGGCACTGCTTAATGACAAACAAGGATTCATGGTGTTATGATGCACACTGCTTGACCATAATAGTCGGGATATTTATTATATCATATTTCTTGTTTATATATATATGCTTGCTTGGTGTGTTTGTTATTCTTGTGTTATGTCATTAGCATGTAAAATTTAAAATTTCAATGTTGGTTTATGCATGTGCAACTAGAGAATAAAATTAATTCCCAAGTTATAATACAGTTTTTTTATTAAAAAAAAAATTAAAGGAATTTGGAATTTTATTTGTTGTGTGTATTTTAGTTACCAATATTGAAATATTAAATTTATTGGAATATTAAACACGTGTTTGTATCCCTTATGAATTAAATAACTAAGTGGGTGAGGGAATTTATTACATATAAATCTCATGGTCTCCATCCCTAGTTTATAGGTGAAGTAATTAATTTTGTGTGATAATATTATTATCTTTCTCCTCATTAGATGGAATTAATTACAGACTCACCAAGTATAAACTCTAGTAATTGTTAGTATTGGGTCACCTCCCCATCTGGGGATTCACTATGGGACAATAGGTCTAGTATTATGTGATGGTATACACTTAGTTATGAATAATAGTATCCTCACCATCTGAGTCACTGCTATTGTTTATAAGACCAAAGTTAAGTGAGCAGTTTAATTTTGCTTGACATAGTTACTTGCCTAGATAGTAAAATTAATAGGTTCTCACCTATCTACAGAAATGTTGAATAGTAGATGACCTCCCATCGAGGTATACTACTCACGATGTGCTAGGTTGCTGACAGATTCTTTAAAAGAAAATATTGGTAGTGGGAACCATATTCTTTTAATTCAATTAAAAGTTTATTATTACTCATCTTATTTTGTTATAATATGTGATTCTCAGGATTAAAATGACTTTCAATCCCCTAACTGTTATTCTCAAAGAAAGCAAATTGGTTGGACCTAATTATATTGACCGGAAAGGGACTTGGGTATTGTGCTAATTACAGAGGAGTACAACTATGTGCTCGTAGAGGTATGTCCACAGAAACCTAGTGAAGGGGCAATCGATGAGGAAACCTGGGCTTACCAGAAGTGGATTAAGGCTAATGAGATGGCGCGGTGTTACATTTTGGCATCCATGTCGAATGCTCTGCAACATCAGCATTGGTCTATGTCTTCTACCTATGATATAATGTAGAACCTCAAAGTAATGTTTGGGGATCAAAATCATATTGCTAGGTAGATTGTTATGAAGAAACTTATGAATACTACTATGGCAGAAGGGACCCAGTAAGGGATCATGTTTTGAAGATGATTGGTCTTCTCAATGAGTTAGAGGTCGTTGGAGTTGAAATTGATGGGGAAACCCAGGTTGATATCATTTTTCCAGTTGCCGCCTGACTCTATCAAGCAGTTTTTCCTGAACTATAACAAGAATAAGCTCTTTTACTCATTAGAAGAACTACTTAAAGAGATTCAAGCAGCTAAGGGCCTCATCAGGAAGCCATCTATTACTCTTATGACTGAGAAAGGTTCTTCTAGGCCAAAAGGCCAACAGAAGTAGAAAAAGGTTCAGAAACCACAGGTAGCTCCTTGAGTAGTACATGGGCCACAGGATGGAGCGAAAAAGGGCAAGTGCTTTCACTACAAGCAGTCAAGTCACTGGAAATCACAATATCTAGTTTGTCTCGTCAAACAGAATGAAAAGGTATATCTCATTCACTAGCAGTTGAAACATGTTTAGCGGTGATATCTACCAGTGTCTGGTGTGTAGATACGAGAGCTAATAATCATATTTACAAATCTTTGTAGGGGTTCTAGAAAACTCGCTAGCTAAGTGATGGGAGATTTACATATTTCTGGGAGATGGTACGAGAGTGTCAGTAGTTGCAGTGGGAGATATTCACATTTATTTTGGTAGAGATAGACTTTTAATATTGAAAGACTCTCTTCGTGTACCTTCCATTAGAAGGAATTTGATCTTAGTTTCCAAGTTGGTTGATCACATATATTCCTTTTATTTTAATAACTTAGTTGTTATTAAGTTAAATAAACGTTTTATCTATTCTAGTACATTGGTGGATGGTCTTTATATTATTAATCATATTTCTTCTACGGTGCAACTAAATGAATTGAATAACATTGATAAACTACCATGTAAGAGAAAGAAACCTTCTGAATTGAACCAAACTTATTTTTGACACTTACGCCTAGGTTATATTAATATGAGATGAATTTCAAGGTTGGTTCAGAATGGACCATTAGGTTCATTAGAAGTGGAGGCATTACCAGTCTATGAATCTTGATTAGAAGGTAAAATAACCAAGTGACCCTTTTAGACCAAGGGCTATAAAGCGAAAGAGGCATTAGAATTGGTTCACTCTGATTTTTTTGGCCCCATGAATATCTAGGCTAGAGGTGGATTTGAGTATTTCATTACTCTCATTGATGATTACTTAAGGTATGGTTATATTTATTTGATGCACAGTAACTCTGAATGCTTTGAGAAATTCAAGATATTTAAGGCAGAAACGGAGAAGCGTCAGGGTAAATGTATCAAGACACTACGATCTGATCGTGGTGGCGAGTACCTCTTTGGGGAATTTGTGAATTACTTATCAGAGGAGGGAATTGAATCCCACTTGTATGCACTTGGTATGCCACAACAAAATGGTGTAGCAGAAAGAAGGAATAAGACTCTTATGGACATGGTTTGATCTATAATAAGTTATTCAGATTTGCCTAATTCGTTTTGGGGGCACACACTAGAAACAATAGCTTATATTATGAACGTGGTCCCATCTAAGTTAGTACCTACTACACCCACATAATTGTGGACTTGGAGCAAACCTAGTCTGCGACATGTTCAGATATGAGGTAGTCTAGCACACGTGCTAAAAGGGAAAATAGATACGTTGGAATAAAAGATGGATGCCTGTTTATTTGTTGGCTACCCTAGAGGAACGAACAGTGGTTTATTTTATTGTCCTAAGGATCAAAAGGTCATTGTTAGCACCAAATCTCGATTCTTAGAAGAGGACTATGTAATGAGCAATAAACCCAGAAGTAGGATTGTTCTAGAAGAGTTGAGAGGAGATATACTAGCTATACCAATAGTGCAAGAAGAACCACCACAAGACAAAGTTATTGACATCCCATTGCCTCGTCGTAGTGGGAGGAATGTTGTAACTCGAGCTGAGCCTAACCCATCATGTGAAGCTACCATTAATACACCAGTTGTACAACTAGGGCAAAATGATGGTGCATAAGGATGAGGATCAACATAGTAAAACGTGCCTCGTCATAGTGGGAAGGTTGTATAGTATATGTTCTTGGGAGAGTCTTATGATAGGATACCTGATGAACTGGATACCAAACCTGGCAACTACCGTGAAGCACTTCAAGATAAAATGCAGAACTCTAGAAAAAGGTTATGAAATCAGAGATGGAGTCCATATACTCTAATCAAGTCTGGGATCTTGTAGAGCCACCCGAAGGGATAAAATCTATCGAATGCAAGTGGAACTATAAGAAGAAGAGAGAAGCAGAAGGGAGGGTGGAAACTTTCAAGCCTAGGCTTGTTGCGAAAGAGTTTACTCAGAAAGAGGGAATTGACTATGAGGAAACTTTCTCGCATGTAGCCATGCTAAAGTCTATCCGGATTCTCTTATCCATTGTAGCTCATTTTGATTATAAAATTTGGCATATGGATATCAAGACAACTTTCCTTAATGGAAGTCTTGATGAGTGAATCTATATGGTGCAAGTAGATGGTTTTGCAGCAATAGGCCAACAACACTTGTAGTAACTCGGGAAAAAAAATTTAATTAATTAATTAGTTAATTCTTAATTAAATTAAATTAATTAAATGAGTAGAATGATAAATATATATGTATGTATAATACTAATATAATGTTATTATTATTAAGTTATAAAGGTATATAGGAAACTTTCTCAAGAAGCTTTTCTTCCTAAGAATTCAATCAAATTCAATTCAACCTCCAGCGCCTCTCTGTACTCTCTCTCACGTTACTTTCTCTCTCCTCTATTTCATCGGCCAAACGGATGCTAATCGAAAAACGGAAGATACCACTGGATTCATTCTTTACCATCGACATTTTAGCCGGAGTGGATTTGTCGTAGGAGCAAAGTAGGCACCACTCCTGGGGAAAGGTAACCTTCCTCTCTCTCCTCAATTTCTCCTTAAATCTTTTGCCAAATTGACTATCAGAAACTATCACGATGATCTAAGAGTGTTTCTCTACAAGTCTAGTGGAGTAAATTTTTGAATTGGGCTTTTCAAGCACCACTCCAAGGCTAAGGTAAGGTTTAGGGAATTAAGCAAATTTGCTGTTTTTGGAAATTTAATTATTTATTTTGAGTTTATAGGCTTAGGAAATGTTAAAATAGTTATTGGGAATTTTGTGAGCCTAGGAATATTAAGGAAATTATAATTTTGGGGTTGAGTTGATTTTATTAGGGATAATGTGATTTCAAGGTTTGGAGTTTTGAACGCTCTGGGTCTGGGTTGGAATATTTACCAAACTTTTCAGGATTCAGGTAAGGGGAATAAATTATGACATAATTTTCTAAAATGACTAGTTGAATGAATATGTGAAAAGGGGAATAAGAACTTTTACCTATGAATATTATAATATGAATATCAGAGAAAATTTGTGTGGCATATGAGTTGTTTAAGAAATGTGTTTGAAATTGAGTGTGTGTTTTGCACTAAGACTAATAAGCCTATGAGGTATATATATTTATTGAAAGGATTTATGCAGAAATGGAAATAACGGAAACTAGTTATGTTTTATATACTAAACTGGGATAATATGAGTATGGTTTTATTGAAAAACATTGAAAAGTGATATGTACTGAAGAGTACCTTTTGAGAAATGATGAAATATGAAATATAGAAATGCTTTACTGATAAATGTTGAATAACATTTAATAGGATATATATGTGTGTGTGTGTGTGTGTGTGTGTGTGTGTGTTATTATAAGATGAAATGTGTATTGAAATGATGAAAATATCATTGATATGATGAGATGAATTGCGAAAGCTGAAAATGAAAATATCACAATGTGAAATCAGCAATGTAAATCTAGAAATGTAAATATTGAGATGGGAATACTAAATTATGAAACTAAAATGTGAACATTGCAATGTGAATAATGCAATGTGAATGATGAATGGTAATCGTGAATACTGCAATGAAAATGTTGAAATGTAAATACTAGAATTGTGAATATAGAAATGTGGAAATTGCAATGTGAATATTGCAATTGTGAATAGTGGAATGTGAATTAGAAATGTGAAATGATGAAATGTGGACAGAAATAACCTCGACCATGGGGTGAAGTGTGGCGTAGTGAATATTTTCAGGGGGGTGTAACCTTGACCATGGGGTGAAGCATGGCATAGTGAATATTTTCAGGGGGGGCGTAACCTCGACCATGGGGTGAAGCATGGCGTAGAGAATATTTTTAGGGGACCATAACCTCGACCATGGGGAGAAGCATGGCGTATAGAATATACACAGGCAGTATAACCTCGACCATGGTGAGAAGCATGGTGTAGAGAATATTTTGGCGTAGAGAATATTTTTAGGTGAGCATAACCTTGACCATGAGGAGAAGTATGGCGTATAGAATATTTTCAGGGTAGTATAACCTTGACGATGACGTGAAGCATGGCGTGATAAATATCTTCAGAGTAGCATAACCTCGACCATGGGGTGAAGCATGGTGTAGAAAGAATATTCTCAGGGCAGTGTGCTAGATGATGAAATGAATTTGAAAGTGAAAAGAAAGTGCGTGAGTTTAATAACATAGATAAAAAAGGCGATATAAAACTCTCCGCATGAGGGCTTACTGAGTAAGGAGAGTGCCCTAATAAGTATCAGTTGTAACCGTACCCGAGTTAATCAAACGGGGTTACAAACGATATCAGAGCATAGGGGAGCTGCATGTATGAGAGTGTAATCTCCCCTATCCTCTAGGACTTTCACTAATAAATATGGGTTACATGTGAATGAGAGGAAATATGGGAATAAAGCTTATAAAAGCTTTTGTTTTATATCTATATGATTATGAGAATGATTGGTGTATTTTCTTAGATGATATTATCACTGAAATGTATATATATGTTATGATATAATGAAACTCATACTGCCACACACCGTAAATAATTTATTCTATCTTACTGAGATGTGTCTGACCCAAATATCTAAATATTTTAGGGAACCGTGATAAGCCTAGAGATGAAGCTTGGAGATAGCGAGGAGCTAAAACCATGAGTAGGCAGGGTGAGTTTTTTGAGTTAGGGATGGAGGATTCCCCTAGAGTTTTGATTGATTTTGGGAATGTGTTAGATATATATGTGTGTATGGATGTTTAGTGTAATGACCTGATTTTTCATATCATTTTTTTCCTTATAAATATATATTGTGGAATTTCACTGCCCTGATACCCTTTATTATAAATCATACCACCATCATCATGGTCTAGATAAGACCCGTGGAACCTGAGACACAATAAACTACCTAAATAGCGAAAAGCAAAATACATTCAACCATATCGATATATACAATACCAGAGTGTTAGAATATTTTCCAAAGTATGTAAACACAACCATTCCCAAAATACCCTCATCTGGACCTAGGGACTATTCAAAAATGACTTCCCAAAATACTCACCCTATAGACAGGGCAGTACTGTAGTTCCCTCTGTCTGCGAGCCTGATCTGTTTGCTTAGGTGGATCACCTGAAAAATGTGAAATCATTGGGATGAGACAATGCTCACTAAGATGAAATATGCTATTACTGGTGTGTGGCAGGTGAGTTTACATATTTGTAAACAAATGATTCAGAAATACCATAAATAGCTGAGTTTGAGAAAACATGTATAAACAATGTGCAGTATAGCTCATACCTATGTTATTTAACATAAACTATTTTTCTGAATTTTCTATTCATAATACTTTTAATATTCATAGGTATGTTTACAGTTTCTGTAAATATGAATATATATAATAACTAAGAAACTTTCCCTGGATGGATAACTGAAAGTCATGATTTAACCCCTTATGACAGGGTTGTGCGGCCCGAAGGCGGGACCTATCCTGCCTGGCCGACAAGGATAAGTCAACTAAACTCTGAAAGTCAGATCGGCCTCCTCAACCATTACTGACGGGGAGCTTGTCCACAACTTAGGCACAATTGACTGCTAAATATCCACATACTATTTGAGTTATGTGGTTGCACTCTAAACTGAAAATAGCTACGGTACCGTACTCTGTTGACTAAATCTGATCCATCAGGATCTAATACTATATACATATGTAACTGATATATCTATAATACTGTTTTACCATGATTTTGAAATAACCATAACACTATAAAACTGATCTGAATAAATTTAAAAATCTAAATGACTGACTGAATATTTAATATCTGTATAACTGAATATCTGAGTATCTGGGTGTTATGATTCTGAAATCATGATATTCTAAAATTGCTGAAAATACATGTTTCTGTACATATACTGTAAATTATGTTTCTAAATATATTGTATAATTTTTTTCTGTATATGTACTGAAAATTCATCATTCTATAAAAAATATATATCCCATGATATTTTCTGCTAATATACTGTAAAATATGGTATTTGTAGCTGCATAAATACGGTGCTAATTTACTATAAGCTCATGCCACACGATTTAAATAAATAAATTCACATACTCTAAAATCTGTATTTTCTACTATACAAATATTTTATAATCTCAATAATAATAATCTGGTAAAACATGTAATTTCTGCTGATAATCATACTTAAATTCTTAGCATAGCATATTTCCCTTACCTGACTGTCTGAACACTAGTTGCTATTTATAGTCTCACACGTGCGGTATTTATAATTTCAACATCTTGAGATAATACACATATAATTTTCCAGTCAAACAACTGAATTCACCTAAATAATTATCGCATACATATTTCCCCAAATCCACATATGCAAAATCCCTAAACTATAATCCATATATCATTTTACCTGGGTTCCTGAAATACCACCCACTAGGGTCTTCAACCCTTGTCTGCAGGGTCCCAAAACACTCTATTCCTAAAAATATAATACCTTGATTTTGCTTCACAAAACTTCAGTATATTCACATATAATACAGAATATGGCCTCAAATGAACTGGGAAATATTGAAAATACTCAAATAATCTACTTACCCTGGTTTTAGGATGGTTCCCAAACTTCTCAAATCAACATTTCGCTCTAGCTATGTTGTAGAGAATCTCCTTAGGATCATCGTGGTAGGTTCTGATCATCGAACGGGGGAGAATCAGAGTTGAATTTCTAGAGAGAGGGTAAGGGAGTCGAAGTTAAGAGAGAGAGAGAGAGAGAGAGAGAGAGAGAGAGAGGAAAGGGTTTTGCATGAAATTTGCTTGCAAAAATCAGATTTAAGCCTATTTATACACTAGCCTTTGTCGACAAGACATGTTACTTCGTTGATGAGGCCAAGCAGAGAGTTCGTTGACGAATACTTATTCATTGTCAACGAATTTCAGGCCTTGCAAACAGTTCTCTTAGTAATATTTCGTCGACGAGACATGTGTCCTCGTCAACGAGGTCTTACTGTGACCCCCTTTAAAATTTTCCTTTTCCCCCCTTTTTTATTATTTAAATACTATAATTCTTCAAATCTTTGCATTTGGTACTCTTTTTATTGGTATTCTGGATGATTTGTATATATTGATTTCCGCTGATAGGGTTGTTTATTTAAATTTGACTAATTACCTGGTATCCCACTTCAGGTCGGGTTGGGATATGTTTAAATGGTATTAGGTTCTGACGCGGCCGATGCATGATTTGAATATTTATTATTTAATGGAAAAAAATAGTATGAAAATCGGGGCATCACAGTTTGGTATCAGAGCCTAGGTTGCTAGGTTTTGTAGACTTTAGTAAATAGCGGAATATAATACTAGAGTATAGGAATGGATTTTGATCAGAATAATGGATGGATAGATTGAGATATGAGTTAGTTATTGTTAGAGGATGAGATTGGAAATTTAGGGTTCTATCCTACAACACGGAGATGGGAGTTGCGCGGTTGTTTCTGTGATTTTCCTAGGGTGGCGATTTTAGGAAAACTATTGATACTATCATCAGTTCTTGTTTCTGAGTGGTAGGACTAGATTCTAAATTGGGATTGAAAATATTGGGGATGGATGATTGTAGATAAATATTTTATGAGTTTGGTTTGTTGATAGTGTTAGTGATGTTGAGATGATAAAATTCTAAGACTGTTTTATACCATTATCAGAATGGACCTAGGGAGTAGTAGTGCACAAGCTGGAGGTGATGATGCAGGTCTTTCTAGTACGTATGGAGGAGACCTTGATGCAGTATTACGTAGTGTCACCCAAAAAATGATGGCAGAGATGGGTACGAGTTTAGGGGAGCGGAGCTGCACGATTGAGCAGTTCACGCGTATGAGACCCCCATCGTTCTCTAGGGGGGCTGACCCATTGGTAGCTGAAAATTGAGTTTAGAATATGGAGGATATGTTAGCATTCTATCGTTTACAGATGAGCAAAAGGTGTTGTTTGCAACATTTAAGTTCACTAGGGAAGCTAAACACTGGTATAGATCAGCAAGACTACTAGAGGAGTAGAGATCTAACCTGGTAGCGGTGACATGGATCCATTTCAGGGAGATTTTTTATCAAGAGAAACTTCCCGACTACTGTTAGAAGTGTGAAAGCAGCAGAGTTCTTGCACTTGATGTAGAGGCCGATGACTGTACAATAGTATGCAACTAGATTTATTGAGTTGTCCCGATTTGCCCCAAATTTCGTGTCGGATGAGGAGATTAAGGTGAGGAAGTTCGATGATGGCCTTAGACAGAGCTTGTTTGAGCAGGTTGTATGCTTCTGAGCTTAGATTTTTGCAGAGGTAGTGGATAGAGCTGCAGTGATTGAGGGTGGCCTTTAGAGAGGCATAGTAGCGTCGAGCTAGGGAAAGAGGCATGTGCCTCTAGATTTTAAGGTAGGGTCTAGTAGAGAACCTTGGAGGAGATAGGATTATAGAGGAGGATGAAGACAAAGAGGAGGAGATTGGGCAATACAGGGCAGATAGATGCCCCTCTTTGTCCCATACGCTACAAGAGACACCAAGGGGATTGTCAGGACAGGGAGATTGTTTGTTACTGATGCCATCATCCTGGGCATATGGTGAGAGATTGCCAAGCACCGCCAGTTGTTGTGCATGTTCCTACACCATGCCGAGGAGGTCGCCAGGCACCTTGAAGCGGACAACAGAGGAATACTGCCCCGGTACGAGTTTATGCATTGACATTGGGGGATGCTAAGGCAGCCAGAAATGTGGTGACAGGTACTGTTTCAATATTGTCATATACAACTACTACTATGTTTGATTCAGGAGTGACTCATTCTTTTATCTCCCAAGAGTTTATTAGATTTTGTGGGTTAGAAGCACAGCAATTGGATGTCAGTTTGTTAGTGGCTACGCTGACAGGGGCTATAGGGATATGTGAGAGGATACGCAGGAACTGTCCAATTTGTATTCAAGAGAGGTTTTTACCAACTAACCTAGTGGTTTTAGAGATGCATGGGTTTGAGGTAATTCTGGGGATGGACTGGTTAACTGCCCACTATGCCAGTATTGACTGCAATCAGAGAGAGGTAGTGTTCAGATCTCTAGGAGAATAGAAGTATAGATTCATGGGGTCATGTGTGCCCACCCCACCACAGTTGTTATTCGCCATTCAGGCGAGGCGGTTATTGTTAGAGGGTTATCAAGGATATGTGGTCTGTGCGAAGGAGATATCAGAAAGGGAGTTGAGGTTGGAAGATATCCCGGTAGTGAGAAATTTTCCTAATGTTTTTTCGAGGAGTTGTCGGGATTACCTCCTGATCGAGAGAAGGAGTTTTCTATTGACTTAGTTTTGGGGACAGTGTCGAGTTCAAAAGCGCCATACAGAATGACACCAGTAGAACTAAAAAAGCTGAAGGAACAGTTGCAGGAACTATTAGATAAAGGGTTTATTCGACCTAGCGTGTCACCCTGGGGAGTGCCGGTATTGTTTGTGAGAAAGAAGGATGGGTCGATGAGAATGTGCATCAACTACAGAGAAATTAATAAAGTGACTATTAATAATAAGCACCCGCTTCCTCGCATTGATGATTTATTTGACCAACTACAGGGGACACATATTTTCTCAAAGATAGATCTACGGTCTGTGTATCATCAGGTGAAAGTTATAGCAGAGGATGTTCCAAAGACAACATTCAGGACTCGGTATGGGCATTATGAATTCTTGGTTATGCCGTTTGTACTGACAAATGCTCCTGTAGTGTTTATGGATATGATGAACATGGCCTTTCACCAGTATTTAGATCATTTTGTGGTGGTGTTTATCAACGACATATTGGTGTATTCAATAGCCTAGAGGAGCACGAGGAACATTTGAGGATAGTGCTCCAGGTGCTGAGAGAAAGAAAACTGTATGCAAAACTCAAGAAATGCAAGTTCTAGCTGAAGTAGATTACCATCCTTGGACACGTAGTATCCAAGGGTCGTATTTTAGTAGATTCGAGCAAGATTGAGGTGGTAGCAAATTAGGTGCAATCGAAGAATATGCAGGAAATCAGAAGTTTCCTGAGATTGACTGGGTACTACCATAGGTTTGTTGAGGGTTTTTCTAAATTGTCGGGTCCGTTGACTAAATTAACCAGGAAATGTGTGAAATTTGAGTGGACCGATGAATGTGAGCGGAGTTTTCAGGAGTTGAAGTAATGGCTTATCACTGCACCGGTATTTTTACAATGATGCATCACATAAAGGGCTCGACTGTGTTCTGATGTAGTAGGGGAGAGTTATAGCATATGCCTCACAACAGTTGAAAGAATATGAGAATAATTGCCCTACCCATGATTTGGAGTTAGCAGCAGTAGTATATGTGTTGAAAATTTGGAGACATTATTTGTATGGGGGTAGGTGTGAGAGTTTCATAGATCATAAGAACTTGAAGTACTTCTTCACACAGAAAGAATTAAATATGAGGTAGAGGAGATGGTTAGAGTTGATTAAAGATTATGACTGCACCATCATTTACCACCCAAAAAAAGCTAAGTGACAGCTGATGCTTTGAACCGAAAATCAGTGAGTTCAGCAATATCTGCAGTGGTGACTCAACGTCTAATTCAAATGGATTAGAAAGGCTGGGTGTGGGATTGGTAAAAGGGAATCACCATACACTTATTGCCAATTTGGTGCTTCAGCCGACTTTACTAGATAAAATTAAGATTGCTCAGATGTAAGATACATAATTGGTATAGGTTAGGGATTAAATGCAAAGTGGACATGGGGGTGATTCTAATATCTTAGATGGTGGAGCGTTGAGATTCCATACCAGACTATGTATATTTGCTGATGCTGAGATTAGAAGAACCATCCCAATGTGACCAGATTTGCTTCTTTGCAAAGAGATTGTTTAAGTCATTCAGTCTACATTATGATAATTCTCTACAAAATGAAGATCAGATGAATTAGTTGCCAAGAAGTTTACCCAAGCATGCATTGTAGATTATTTTTCGGCTTCCTCTCCTATTGCTTAACTATGTTCTGTTAATCCATTCATGTTAATCTTGTTGGCAGTTAATTTCGATTGGGGCTTTTTGATGGAATTTTATGCTAGGAGCTTTTAAAGGAGAATCCAAAACATATAGTCTGTTGAGAGATAAAGGTTAAGTCCATGATAGATTTTGGGAAATTGAAAATGAGAATTAGAGTTGTTGGGTGTTGATGTTGTAGCATGGTGTATTAGAGAAGGATGGCCAATCCATTTGATCATGTTAATTACTAGTTTTAAAAAGGGTTGTTTGCGAGTTTAACTTAAAATTATTGGGTTAATGAAGGATTTTATTTGAAGAGATAAATAGCAAATTTTGAGGATAAAATTTATATAAGGAGGGGAGAATGTAGTAGTCAGGATTTTTTTTTTAATTAATTAATTAGTTAATTCTTAATTAAATGAGTATAATGATAAATATAATATGTATATATATATATATATGTATATATGTATGTATGTATAATACTAATATATTATTATTATTATTATTATTATTATTATTATTATTAAGTTATAAAGGTATATATGAAACTTTCTCAGGAAGATTTTGCTTCCTGAGAATTGAATCAAATTTAATTCAACCTCCAGCGCCTCTCTCTACTCTCTTTTATGTTACTTTCTCTCTCCTCTCTCCACTTTCTCTCTTCTCAATTTCGTCAGCCAAACGGGCGTCTATCGAAAAACGGAAGATACCACTGGGTTCCATTTTCCGCCACCAACATTTTAACCAGAGTGGATTTGTCGTAGGAGCGATGTAAGCACCACTCTTGGGGAAAGGTAAACTCCCTCTCTCTCTCTCTCTCTCTCTCTCTCTCTCTCTCTCCTCAATTTCATCTTAAATCTTTAGTCAAATTATGATCAAAAACCACCATGATGATCTAGGAGCATTTCTCTACAAGTCTGGTGGAGTAAAATTTTGAACTGAGCTTTCCAGGCACCACTCCAAGGCTAAGGTAAGGTTTAGAGAATTAAGCAAATTTTCTGTTTTTAGAAATTTAATTATTTCTTTGGAGTTTATAGGCTTAGGAAATGTTAAAATAGTTATTGGGAATTTTATAAGCCTAGGAATATTAAGGAAATTATAATTTTGGGGTTGAGTTGATTTTATTGGGGATAATGTGATTTCAGGGTTTGGAGTTTTGAACGCTCTAGGCGTGGGTTGGAATTTTTACCAAACTTTTCAGGATTCAGATAAGGGGAATAAATTATAATAGGATTTTCTTAAATTACTGGTTGAATGAATATGTGAAAAGGAAAATAAGAAATTTTACCTATGAATATTATGATATGAATATCAGACAAAATTTATGTGGCATATGATTTGTTTGAGAAATGTGTTTGAAATTGAGTGTATGTTTTGCACCGAGACTAATAAGCCTATGATGTATATATATTTATTGAAAGCTTTATGCAGAAATGAAAATAACGAAAATTAGTTATGATTTATATTCTAAACTAGGATAATATAAGTATGGTTTTATTGAAAAACATTAAAAAGTGAAATGTACGGAAGAGTACCTTCTAAGAAATGATGAAATATGAAATATGAAATATGAAAATGCTTTACTGAGAAATGTTGAATAAGGTGTAATGGAATATATATATATATATATATATGTGTGTGTGTGTGTGTGTGTGTGTGTGTGTGTGTGTGTTATTATGAGATGAAATGTGTATTGGAATGATGAAAATATCATTGATATGATGAGATGAATTGCGAATGCTGAAAATGAAAATATTGCAATGTGGAATTTGCAATGTAAATCTTGAAATCTGAATATTGAGATGGGAATACTAAATTGTGAAACAAAAATGTGAACATTGCAATGTGAATAATGCAATGTGAATGATGAGTGGTGATCGGGAATATTGCAATGAAAATGTTGAAAAGTGAATACTTGAATTGTGAATATAGAAATGTGGAAAATTGCAATGTGAATACTGCAATTGTGAATACTGCAATTTGAATGAGAAATGATGAAATGTGAAGAGAAATACCCTCGACCATGGGGTCATGGTGTAGTGAATATTTTTAGGGCAGATGTAACCTCAACCATGGGGTGAAGCGTGGCGTAGTGAATATTTTCAAAGGGGGGGGGGGGGTGTAACCTCGACTATGGGATGAAGCACGACGTAGTGAATATTTTCAAGGGGGTGTAACCTCGACCATGGGGTGAAGCATGGTGTAGAGAATATTTTTCAGGGGACCGTAACCTCGACCATGGGGAGAAGCATGGCATAGAGAATATATTTAGGTAGTATAATCTCGACCATGACGACAAGCATGGCGTAGATAATATTTTCAGGTGAGCATAACCTCGACCATAGGGAGAAGCATGGCGTATAGAATATTTTTAGGATAGTATAACCTCGACTATGGGGTGAAGCATGACGTGATAGATATCTTTAGAGTAGCATAACCTAAACTATGGGGTGAAGCACGATGTAGAAAGAATATTCTCAAGTCAGTGTGCTGGATGATGAAATGAATTTGAAAGTGAAAAGAAAGTGCGTGAGTTTAATAACATTAAATAAGGCAATACAAAACTCTCCGCCTAAGGGCTTACTGAGTATGGTGAGTGCCCTAATAAGTATCACTTGTAGCCGTACCCGAGTTAATCGGGTGGGGTTACAAACGATATCTGAATGTATGGGTGTGCAATCTCCCTTATCCCCAGAGACCTTCGCTAATAAATATGGGTTACATGTGAATGAGATGAAAAATGGGAATAAAACTTATAAAAGATTGTATTTTACATCTATATGATTATGAGAAAGATTGGTGTATTTTCTTAGATGATACTATCACTGAAATGTATATATGTGTTATGATATAATGAAACTCATACTGACACACACTGTAAGTAATTTATTTGTCTTACTGAGATGTTTCTCATCCAAATATCTAAATATTTCAGGGAACCGTGACAGACCTGGAGATAGAGCTTCGAGATAGAGGGGAGCTGATACCCTGAGTAGGTAGGGTGAGTGTTTTGAGTAAGGGATGGAGGATTCCCCTAGAGTTTTGATTGATTTTGGGAATGTGTTAGATATATATATATATATATATATATATATATATATGTGTGTGTGTGTGTGTGTGTGTGTGTGTGTGTGTGTGTGTGTGTGTGTGTGTGTGTGTGTGTGTGTGTTTGTGTGTGTGTGTGTGGATGTTTAGTACTTTGGTTATTGGTATTCTGGATGATTTGTATATATTCACTTCCGTTGATAGGGTTGTTTATTTAAATTTGAATGATTACCCGGTATCCCACTTTGGGTCGAGTTGGGTTATGCTTAAATGGTATCAGGGTTCTAACGTGGCCGATGCGTGATTTGAATATTTATTATTTAGTAAAAAAAATGGTATGAAAATCAGGGCATCACAACATATGTCGTTCAAGATTAAAAAGCTCATTTATGGACTTAAAGCAAGCATCTATGTAGAGACCCAAAAACTAGTAATAATAAAAAATAATAAAGAAAAGAGGAAATTTGGTTTGGCACAGGCAAAATTGTCAACATTTTTGGATGAGCTTAGAAAATCGTCGACGATTTTGAGTTACCGCGACCAGGTAAGGGTAAAACAGGGAAAATGAGTTTGGTTAGAAACCAAACTGTTGATGGTTTCTGGAAAATCATTGACGGTTTTGTCCAGGTACAACAATCTATAAATAGTCATAAGCACCAGGTAAGGGTAAAACAGGGAAAATGAGTTTGGTTAGGAACCAAACTGTTGATGGTTTCGGGAAAATCATTGACGGTTTCGTCCGGGTACAACAATCTATAAATAGCCATAAGCTCATTTTTCTTTGGAATTTTAGAACCTCTCTCTCTCTCTCTCTCTCTCTCTCTCTCTCTCTCTCTCTCTCTCTCTCTCTCTCTCTCTTTCTCTTTCTCTCTCTTTCCTTTTCTCTCTCTCTTTCTCCCCTTGATTTTTGGCATGATTTTAGTCCGATTTGAAGGATAAACGTCATTTCGAGATCCCGACGACGATTCTTCGTACTTTAACTAGAGTGGGTTCAAAGTTCAGGAATTCTATGCACTACTCCAAAACTAGGGTAAGGAAGCTATTTTTCAAGTTTAATAAGTTATTATGAATGTGTGGACCTATGGAATGTTAAAATGGTTATTATTCTGGATTGAACTGATTAAATTAGGGTATATGGATTCAGGGTTTTGTGCGAACACCGCAAGCACGGTTTTAGGATCCCTGTAAGCATTTCTTCAGGAATCAGGTAAGGGGATAGATTATGTCAGGTATTTTTAGAAAATTTATCGGTTTAAAATACAATATTTGATTACATAAATTATTTATATGATTTTTCTGGATATTCAAGTATATGGGAAGAATATTTATGAATTAATGTATGTTTTTGGGAAATCTGTTGTTTGAACTGAGTAAACCCTAGAAGCAGATTTAATATTATTTTTCAAAAAAATATGTTTTCCCTAGACATTTAGTATATTATAGAGTAACACGCACTCGTGTGGCGTGAGTATGACTATTTTTCAGTATTTATATATAGACCAGAGTATTTTATGATTATACAGAACAAATGCAGTTTGATAATGATTTTCAAAAATGATATAGACATTATAGAAAATATGATATTATACGGTATACTATTACAGTTCAACCAGCCTAGTGCTGTGATATTTCAGCTGGCCCAATGTCGTGACAGTTCAATCGGCCGAGTGCCGTGATAGTTCAACCAACCTAGTGTTGTGACAATTCAGCCGACCCAGTTCTGTGACCAGATATATATATCAGTTTATTCAGAAATTATGAGATGACATATTTTACACAGAAACATGAAAATGAGTTATGTTACAGTTATATTATGAAATGTATTATATGATAGCAGAACCCTAATGGATTAGTTTAGTCTTAAAGTACGATACCATAGCTATTATGTCATATTAGTGCTACCACACGTCTCAAATAGAGTGTTGGTGATTGGATAGTCGATTGAGCCCAGAGAATAGTAGTGTGCCCCCTAGCAGTCCAGACCAGACTGGATAGGCCAATCGTACTTACAGACGAGTTAGTTTTGGCTTAGCGTGATAGGCCAACCATTGCTAGGTCCCGCCTACGGGCTGCATAATGCAATCATGTGGGCATGCATGATATCAACTAACTATCCATCCAGGGGAAAATTTTAGTATTATACATATATAGCAAATGTTTTACATGTTTATGGAAATTTATTATGATATAGTATGTTTATGAAAAGTATGATTTCATTAGACATATATAAGTATGAGTACATATTTCCATGATTTATCAGTTTCAGTTTAATATATTACAATTAAATAACTTAAAGTCTATGTTTATAACATGCTAGAACTTATGTTGACATACACTGATGATAATCTATCCTAACTTATTGAGAGGTGTCTCACCCCAATAAATATTTTAACATTTCAGAACCGCGAGAGGATCAAGCCTAGAGCTCCAGGTAGGATTAGTTAGTGGGGTTTGAAGATAATGCTTGTGAGATACTAGTATGTATATATATATATATATATATATGGATATGGTTTGTATTTATTTGGGTTGTAGTATTAATTGGTTTTTCGGAAGACATGTGTATTTATGCTATGATGACATTAGTGCTTTGGTATTGCATATGGGATATTATGTGTATGATTATGCTGTATAGTAGATATATGTGATGAACATGCCAGTTTGGAGCCCACTTAGGGTTTGGGATATTATAACATGGTATCGAAATTTAATATGTAGAAAAAAAATATAGCAGAATTTTTGGGTCGTTACAATATAGGTCTTGGAACATCTGTTTTGATCAAGCCATTAAATCTTATGGTTTTGATCAATGCCCTGATGAGTCATGTGTATACAAAAAACATGACAAAAACGTGGTGGTATTCTTGGTGCTATATGTAGATGATATCTTACTCATCGAAAACGATGTGGGGGTATTATCTTAGGTTAAGGTATGGTTATCTGGACAGTTGGACATGGAGGACTTGGGAGAAGCCAGTCACATCCTTGGGATCAAGCTTTTGAGAAATCGCAAGCAAAGGATGTTGGGCTTATCACAAGCTACTTATATTAATATGATTCTTGCCCATTTTGGTATGCAAGATTCTGAGAAAGGGTTACTCCCTTTCATACATGGAATCTCTCTATCCAAGGATCAGTGTCCTAAATCACCAACTGAGGTAGAGAACATGAAGGCAGTTCCTTATGCATTAGCAATAGGAAGCCTCATGTATGTTATGCTTTGCACTAGACTTGACATCTATTTTGCCATAGGCATGGTCAACGGATATCAGTCTAACCCAAGGCGAGAACACTGGACTGCGATGAAACATATAATCAAGTACCTAAAAATGACTAGGGATTATATGTTGGTTTATTAGGAAAACAGTCTAGTACCCATTGGGTACACAGACTCAGAGTTTTAGTCAGATAAGGATTATAGAAAATCAACCTCAGGAAATGGGTTTACCTTAGGAGGTGGAGCCATTAGTTGGAGGAGTATCAAGCAATCATGTGTTGTTGATTCCAGTATGGAGGCCAAATGTGTGGCAGCCTTTGAGGTAGCCAAGGAGGTTGTTTGGCTCAAGAACTTTCTATTGGATCTAGGAGTGGTGCCTTCGGTACAATTGCCTATTACACTTTACTGTAATAATAGCAAGGTAGTTGCTAACTTAAAGGAACCCATGAGCCACAAGAAGGCAAAACACATCAAGTGTAAGTATTATCTAATATGAGATATCGTGCTGAGTGGTGATGTGATGGTGACCAAGATTGCATTGGCAAGTAACCTGTCAGACACATTTACAAAGAGCTTACCAACTAGGACTTTTGATTGTCATGTAGAGGGAATGAGAGTGAGATGTATGGCAGCATGGCTTTGAGTCCAAGTAGGAGATTTTTAGGGATTTAAACTGAAAAACATGCATTATGTAATCGATTTTAGTATTTATTAATAATTTTAGTTATTCCATTTTAATGAGAATCTTTGTGAGCAATGTTTGCCTAACATTATTTATTTAATGATTATACATGTGTGTCTTTTATTCTATATAGTAGGTGATCTAGTGTGTAGAGTATGACTTATACACAGAAAATTTGATCATCCGTTCATATAAAATATAAGTTTATTGTTCACAGTCTTAAATGAAATTGGACACACCATTGGTAGGACTGTAGCACAAGGTTTTAATAGGTCTGTATTGACTATTGGGAATGGTACAGTTTCAACTCCTTGTGCTACTACACTTTGTGTGTAATGAACAAGATTGTCTTGGGGTAATTGTTTTTTATACTAACCGTATAAAAAAAAAATTAATACCTCATGGTTATTATGAGTGCTTATGCTTTTAATCCTGATATGATTATTAGACACGTGCATAGAGTGTTATTATTTTGATTCATAGAAGAGTGAGATTCTTTATGGGTCAAAAAACTCAGTGAGTTGGGTGTTGACATTATGTGTATGGTGAACATTAATTATTGACAGAATCCATGTCCCAGTATCAGGATTGATGATACCCCCTTGAAAAAGCTCATAAGTTTTGATTGTGTCAAACCCTGTAGGTGGATTTTGAATTCAACACATCAAATAAGTTAAGTGGAATGTCTCAAGAATTAATATGTTAATTTATTAAATTGTCAGTAATTTAATTTAATAGACGACTATCTGTAATATTTACGTAGGGAGATAAATAAGCATTTAATAATAAGAGCTTGAAATTTAATTTCGAATATGACAGGGAGTGCAATTATAATTCTTTAGTGGTATGAATTATAATTAACATAATTAAGGATGAATTCAGGTCAAATTAGGAATTCTTAATTATGTGGGAAGCCCTAGTCATATTTTCCCAGAGGTCCCTGTTGTAGCCTATATACACGCGCTCCATTCAGCAGCTAGGATGAGATGAGCGAACTCTCACAGAGGCAGACATTTTTTGTGAGTGAAGAAAACCCTAGCATCTGTTTATAAGCCCACTCTTTTAGGAGCAAGGTGTGTTCAAGGAATACATTAGAAGATTCCTGGTCATCTTCAAGAGCTCGTTTTTGTACTTGCAGATTCAGGATCAAACCAAACAGATCTCACAGGTATAATCCTAATCCCGTAATTAGGGTTTGCATATTCAGATTATTTTTTTTGTTATCCATATGCACTACAACCGGATCTTAGGGCTATTCCGCAAGTCCCTTCAAAAAGAGGGAGAAGTTATAGTAAAATGAGAATGAGAAGGTTATGAGTTCATGTTGTATGGGTTGAATGTTGATATATCTTATGCTGAATATTGATTGAGTGTATTGTTGATATCTCTTATGCTGAATATTGATTAAGCATATGTTGCTTAAGGGAATATTATATTCAAGGGAAGAAATACTTATAGAGGTATATACATATTACTTACTAAGAATTATACGAGGAATATACGTTATTTGTTGAAGTTTATTTTAGACATGACTTGTTGAAAATAATATTGCTGAAAAGGAGAAATGTCAAACCACCATTAAGCTTGAACAAGTATTTGTATATTGATTATATTTTTGTGGTTCATGCTTATTGTGAGTGGGAGCCTTACCAAGGCAACCTCATTTTACTCCTTATTTGCCATCATCAAAATGGGAGAGATTGTTGGCCTAACAAGGTTCGTTTTAATGACAACAAATTAATTTTACTAATTGTGCTTTCAAGATTAAATTTCATGGATTATATGACATTTCACAAAGTACAATGGTTATACTTGAAAAAATTGAATGAAGCCTAACTTAAAGTTACAAGTCATGAAGAATACGAGCTTATTGAAGTGTTGATCAAGTTTGGACAATGTTAAAGTGTTTCCTAAACTAGGCTTATGACTCTTAATTTTGATGATAACAAAGTAAGATTATTTAATGTTCTTCAAAGTTGTGATATTTCAGATATTGAAACAAAAGCAGACTTCATGAAGACAAGTGATCAATGAAAGCTCAAGAGACCAACATGGAAAGACTCGAAGATCACAAGAACATTGAAAGCTCATATCAACTCAAGTAATCAATATTGAAAATTCAGGAACTCAAAGCAACAACTTGATGAAGTTTTTCAAAGAGTTCAAAGGAATGAAGAGAGTCGATAGGAGATGTATTGTCAGTAGGCTGCGACTTTAAAGGCTTTTAAAATATACAGACAGAAGGTCATCAGGCTATCTTTTGGGTCTTGACAGGCGCCTGACGGTGCAAAATGAGAAGCCTGACAAGGTTTCACTAGGCTGCTGTCACCCTTCTACCCATTTTTTAAAATAGGGAATTTCAGTGACAGGCGATTGCCACTCTACTGCCTGTGTATTTTATCTATGTAATTCATGGACAGGCAATTGACGAGAACCCCTCAGGCTACTGTCATGCGGCTAATATTAAATTTCATAATGGACATATTTTTGAAAAATAAATTACTTGGGGCTCAAACTTGTTCAAAACTTGGACACTACTCCAAGCAAACTTAGGGAACAAGTTAGATCATTTTCTAAATCTATAAATACACCCAAGATCAATCAATTCAATAACCAAGAATCAAATTCAGCATTGCAACTCTCTCAATTGTTCTCAAACTCTCAAGGGCTTTCTCACTCTCATATTGCACGAAATTTACTGAGATTTTGCTGATTCTAAATCACCAAGCTTGTGATACAATTTAGAATTCTTTCATTCATTGAAAGAACCATTCGGTGATACACTCTTTGAGCTTTAATATGAATTTCATATTTGATTTACTTTGAAGTATATAACTCTGAATTTGTACTAATATGTTCTTTAAGAGAGTGTTCTTGTACGTAGCTATTATTTTGTATTCTTGTAGTGTTTTTGACTATTCTAGGATTGTTGGATCATTGGCTAAGCGTGGGGGATCGCTTAGAGAGGTGCTGCTCTAGGCTAATTGAAGGAGTGACCAAGTGAGGGGATATCACTTGGAGAGGTAGACTCTAGTCTACTGAAGGAGTGTGTAATGGTGTTGTTCCGCCTGGCAAATGAACTGGTTTAGTGAATCCTTTGGTGGTTTGCCAAAGGCGAGGACGTAGGCTTGGGATAAACCAAACCTCGTAAAAATCTCGGCGTCTCTCTATTTCCCTTGCACTTTATTTTCAGTACATATAAACTGCATGAATGATTTAATTATTTAATTATATATACTACGTAAATTTGGAAATTAAGTAAGCTTAAAGTTTAATTTTGATTTGGATTGCGAAAACCAAAAGGAAGTATGTTAGTTGATCAATATGTTGTAGAAACCTTAAAGGGAGTACATTGATTGGTTAACACCCAAAGATAAATTAATTAAGAGTTTATTTGAATTCTGAATTTTGGGAAGAGTGTGGATTTTTGTTAAATATTAAATAGAGAAACAAATTTCACAAATACAGGGCTTGATTCAAACTTTCATTCACTACAAGGCTACAAACAAACTAAACATCTTGAATTCTTGGAAAAGTTAAAAGAATTGCATAGCATATTTTGATTGAATATTTTGTGGATTTGATTGATTGGTTTTAAAGTTTGGTGTGGTTGATTGAATGTTTAATTGTGTTGTGGATTGTATAAAAAGAATTAAGTTTTTGTTGCTAAATCAACAAGAAATCAAGAATTCGTTGAAAGAATTAAATTAGGTTAAAGAATTCATAAAAAGTTTTAAAAGGAATTTTAATAACCCAATTCACCCCCCTTTTGGGACTACACCTTAGTTTTCAATTGGTATTAAAGCGGGGTTATAGCAAATCTTAATTAGTAGCTATGCAAAGATCTTAATGGCACACTTAGGTGTAGCTCCCCTTGGAGAATGACAATTCTCAACTAGGCCTCCTATCTTTTGTGGTTTTAATTATACATTTTGAAAACAAAGGATGAGAATATATCTTCAAACTATGAATTGGAGAGCTTGGGAGGTTGTCACGGATGGTGACCTAATTCCTCTCAAACTAGTAGATGGAAAACAAGTCCCTAAGGAGAAAAAGGACATGGCTGAGTTAGATCACAAAATGCTGCAAGTAAATTCAAGTCTGTCAATGCTTTGTATTGTGCTCTAGATATTAATGAATTTAATAGAGTCATGGCTTGCAAAACAACAAAAGAAATTTGGGATAAGTTAAAGGTAACCTATAAAGGAACGGTAGATGTTAGAGGCAATAGAATTGACATGCTAACTAGTGAATACGAAGCTTTCAAATTGAATCCGGATGAATCAATCACTAGTATGTATTCTAGGTTCACCAATATTATAAACTCCCTCAATGCCTTAGGAAAAACATATTCAATGTACGAAATGGTTCGAAAAATTCTTAGAGGGCTGCCACCAATATGGGAACCAAAAGCCACAGCAATAACTGAAGGAAGAAATCTTAAAAACACTTCCCTAGATGAACTCATAGGTTCTCTCCTCACATATGAAATGACTATGAATGAAAGAAGTGGAAAAACTAAAGCTCAAGAATCCATAGCTTTTAAAACAACAAATAAAAGCTTTAGTGATGATGAAGAAGAGATGAATGAACATGGATTAGCCTACATATCCAAGAACAAAGTTCCTCATCCAAATTGGTTAATGGTTATAGTAATGATTCATCTAATGAATCCAATGATGAGAGCATGTCATCTTATGAAAAACTTCAAAATAATTTATTCAAGGTGAACGATACACATCATTGAAAAACAAGATTGAAGGAGTTATGAAAGAGTTAGAATCTAAAAATCTTGTTGAAAAAGAAAAAGACCTGAAAATTAATAAATTAGAGAGCAAGAATGAAAAGTTGATGAAGGAATTGGAAGATATAAGATCCCTAGCTTCCATTGATAATGAGAAAGACAAATATATTTCTAAACTAGAGGATAAAATCAGAAAAATGTCTCAAGAATTAGAGAAATCACAAGAGACTATTGATGGCAAGAAAAATATTGAGATAAACAATCTCAAAAGTCAAATTGAAGATAAAGAAAAGATCATTTACAATTTCACAAAAGGAAAGGAAAGCTTTGACAAAATTATTGGATCACAAAGAATGACCTTAAACAAAGAAGGCATAGGATTTAATGGAGTTGAAAATTCAAGGAAGAAGAACCTCTATATGGAGTACTTTAAAAAAACCTCCAAAGACTTTGCAAGCACTTATTCAAATGCTTAGACTCACACCACATGCTACCCATGTAAAAAGAAGGGACATATAAAGTTTAAATGTCCATTAAAAAAGAAAGGTGTGAAAACAAAACAAGTTTAGATAATTAAAAAAACATCACTTTCTAAACAATCTGGACCCAAGAAAGAATGGGTATTAAGATGAAATACTATGAAAAAATCCTTAAATTTCAATTGATATCAAATCTATGGAAAAACATAGAAGGATATTGAAAAAAAATTGAAATAGAGAATAAGGATAATTTTTTTTTAAACTTATCAATGCTGATCTTATTGAAACTAATGAAACTAATTGTTGGCCTCAATTAATGAATAAATTATACAAGGCTTAAATTCGAAAGTATTAAGTCTTGAAAAGAAACTCATATGAAAGAAAATGTAAAGCAAGCTTATTGCATGTTGATATTTGAGAATAAGAAACAACTTGAGCAAAATTGTAGTATAATGCAAATGATAATGATATGCTCTCTGCTTATGTAATGTGCTGATATGCTATATGCAATATGTGTATATATTGAAATCTCCAAAGACATAAAAATGATTGATGATTTGTGGCTCACTATATTGCAAATTAGAGCATGATTATGAAGCTAAATCTTGAGATAAGAAGTATGAAATTTAAGCATGAAATTATTGAGCTTGATTTTGAAGCATGGAATTTTGATATGATATCCATAAGCTATACATGATATAATATTAGCTTTGATATCTATAAAGTATATTTGTATCCATGAATACTTTAATTGGTATCACAATTTAAAAGCTCAATTGATTTCATAATTTAAAATGTTCAATTGAAATTTGAGCATGACTAGCATAATTGTATTCATGAGCATGTAGATATTGATGATATTGACCTGATATTTGATATTAATATCCATGAGCACATACATGATGAAAATCAATATTTGAAGCATAAAATGATAAACTTAAAAGCATAATTAATATCAAATCTGAATGTGTTAAATTCAAGGGGAGTGTTATGACTTTTTGCTTGTACTATGATTGTTTCCCTATTTCAAATTGATATCATGAATTAATAAAATTTTAAATTGGTAACATAATTTTCAAATTTCAATTGGTATTATCTTTAATGTCTTACTTGGTATCACAATTCAAAAGTTCAATTGGAATCATGAAATCAACAATTGGTATCTTGAATAATGTCAAAGGGGAAAATGTTGTTACAATACATATGCATGACTATTAAAACACACTTTCCATGCTATATTGAAAAATAATAAATTAAGTGTGTACATATGTTTGATATGCATGTTTGATAATATGCACAAAATATGATTTTATTTAAACTTAATCATTTTTTTTTTTTTTTACTCTTTTTGATTGATATCAAAAGGGGGAGAAGTTTTGAGCAAAAATTGAGCATGAACATAAAAGGAGAAAAGTATTTGATATTGATTGATAAACTTGATCTTGAATAATGTGATGAGTGATATTGAATAATGTTAACTTTGAAGTGTTATGCTTATTGTAAGGGGGAGCCTTTTAAGGCTTACCTATTTATGCTCCTTGTTTGTCATCATCAAAAAGGGGAAGATTGTTGACCTAACCAAGACTTATAACTCTTGATTTTGATGATAATAAAGTAAGGTTATTTAATGTTCTTCAAAGTTACGAAATTTCAGATATTGAAACCAAAGCAAACTTCATGAAGACAAATGATCAATTCTGAAAGCTCAACAGACCAACATGGAAAGACTCAAAGATCACAAGAACATTGAAAGCTCATATCAACTCAAGTCATTAATATTGAAAATTCAAGAACTCAAAGCAACAACTTGATGAAGTTTTTCAAAGATCTCAAAGGAATGAAGAGAGTTAATAGGAGATGTATTGTAAGTACTTTGAGTATTTTCAAATTATGAAATTTCATTTTGAAGCTCTTGAAAAATGAAGAGATTTAGAGACACTAATTTTTTAAAATCTTGGAACATACTTTTCAAAGAAAATAAATTAACATTCCAAGAATAGATAAGAAAAGAGAGAGAGAGAGAGAGAGAGAATAATCATATTTTAAAAGTAAGGAAGTAGGTTGCCACTTTAAAGGCTTTAAAAATATACAAACAGAAGGTCGTTAGGCTACTGTCTAGGTCTTGATAGGCGTCTGATGGTGCAAAATGAGAAGCCTAACAAGGTTTCACCAGTCTACTGTCAACCTTTTGCCCATTTTTTAAAATAGAGAATTTCAGTGACAGGCGCCTTACCCTAAGGTGACAGGTGACTGCCACCCTATTGCCCGTGTATTCTATCTGTGTAATTCATGGACAGGTGACTGATGAGAACCCCTCAGGCTACTGTCATGCGGCAAATTTTAAATTTCATAACGGACATGTTTTTGAAAAATAAATTGCTTGGGGCTCAAATTTGTTGAAAACTTGGACACTACTCCAAGTAAACTTGGGAAACAAGTTAGATACTTTTCTAAATCTATAAATACACCCAAGATCAATTAATTCAATAATCAAGTTTAAAATTCAGCATTCAAACTCTCTCAATTGTTCTCAAACTCTCAAGGGCTTTCTCACTTGCATCTTACACGAAATTTTCTGAGGTTTTGCTAATTCTAAATCCCCAAGTTTGTGCTACAATTCTAAGTTCTTTCATTCATTGAAAGAACCATTCGATGATATACTCTTTGACCTTTAATCTGAATTTCATATTTAATTTACTTTGAAGTATATAGCTTTGAATTTGTACTAATCTTATGAAAAAAAGGAAACTTTTAATCAAAATCTAGACCTAAATATACTTTGAAAGAGTTTTGGGCGATCAAACCTAGGAGGTTATAAATGCATCAGTTGACCGAACTAGTAAGAAATCAACTAGTTGACTGAGGCTCAGGCGACCGAACCATATTTGAACTAACTGTTCACGGTCGACTGAATCTTAAAGTTAGCTTTTCCGACTGTCCCCAACCGATTGAACTTGTAGTTCAAAATAGGCTCAGGCAAACGAATAGTGAAGTTCGGCAATCTGAACAATGGACCAGGCACCCAAAGTCATGAAGAATGGAAAATTGCCTTAGGTTTAGCCACTCGAACTTGCATTCAGTCACCTGAACCCAAGAACAGAGTTGTGTCTGTTCGGGCGACTGAACCTCTTAGGTTAACTTGTTTTAACTGTGGTAATTAGGGTAAAAACTTAATTAAATAGTTTCAAAAATTCCTAATATGTTCCTAACAGTCATAATTCTCAGAAAATCTATAAATACCCCTTCATAACCTCAAATTAGTAACTTTGATTAACTCCAAAATCCTCTTAAATTATTTTGTTAATCAAAGTTCTTCTAAACCATTTTTAATGCAAAATCTTTTTCTTTCGGGCAAAATATTTTAATCTGTCCTACTCTCTATGTTTGAAAAACAATTTTTGAAAGAGAACACTTACGTTTTTTGGGCATTCATATTGTTAATCCATAGATTTTACTCTCACTTCGGTTTTATCTTGAAAATCATTTTTGAGAGTAGCCTTAAGATTTCTTCTAGTTATTTTTAATAAATATTTTTGGAACAAATCCTTTATTGCACAAATATTTTCTTTGAGCCTAAACTCCACATTCTCTAAAAATTTTTATTAGAAAAAATCTTTGTTGGGGAACATAATAATCATTTTGATATTTTCATATGTTTATGTGTGCAATAATTATTTAGATCAACACCCTTTCTTTACTTAAGCATAATGCATATCATTAGAGAGTGCATGTATTTAAACTTCTAATGTGTACATTCATGCTTGTATTTAGAAGCATTTTAATATGTACAAAAATGATTTTTATTGTACCAGTTGGATTTAGCCCGAAATTGAACTGGGAAGTCTCAGCCCCGTAAGTGAGACCGATTTGGTTCAGCCCGAAAATTAAACTAGAGTCTTTACCCCATAAGGGAGACCAATTGGGCTCAACCTAGAATTTGGGCTAGGGTTCACCTTGCCCCATAAGGAAAGGTTGTAACGACTTTTGCTTCGCATGTTTAAGTGAGTAGGGATAATGAATCCTTTGGGGGTATGCTCAAGGTGAGGATGTAGGCTAGTTTGACCGAATCTCAATAATAAATATCGTGTGTCATTCTCTCTATCTCATTTAATTACTGCGCCTTTATTTACACATGTGTATGCTTGCTTATTTATTGTTATAATTATTTGCATGCACACATTTAATTTAAATGAGATATACTGCACACGTGTATGTCTGCATTAATGGCTTTATCATTTTACATACACACTTTTAATATTGAATGAGATATGAACTGTGGTGAATTGGCGAAATGATTTAATTAGCCGAAAATTTTTTAAATCTCCAATTCACCCTTTCATGGGATCACACCATTTCCAACAAAGTCCTAATTGAAATACAAAAGTTATTCAACAAATGTGCACATTCTTAATGAATTTTTTTTTTCCAATATATTTTGATATTTCATCCAATTTTGTGTAGTAAGAGGGACAATGACAATGGATATTAATTTTCCATCTTTAACATAAAAGAATGAACTTTTTTTAAAAAAGAAACATTTTTAACCAGAAAATGCAAATCTCGCTGGATGGTCAAGCGAGATTTAAGGAAAACTCACTGGATAGTCCAACGAGATTTAAAGAAAACTCACTGGACCATTGAGCAAGTTTTGGCTGCCATGCATCAACCAATTAACAACTCTCATTGTTTAAAAATCGTTGGATGATCCAACTATTAGGGATTCATACTGAAAGACATGCTTTATGTAATCGGTTTTAGTATTTATTAATAACTTCAGTTATTTTTAATGAGAATCTTTGTGACCAGTGTTTGCCTGACATTATTTATTTAATGATTATGCATGTGTGTCTTTTATTCTATATAGTAGGTGATCTAGTGTGTATTGCACAACTCATACACAAAAGATTAGATCATCATTTCTTATAAAATATAAGTTTATTGTTCACAGTCTTAAATAAATTGAACACACCATTGGTAGAACTGTAGCACAAGGTTTTAATAGGTCTATCTTGACTATTGGGAATGGTACAGTTCCAACTCCTTGATCTAGTATACTTTTTGTGTATAAAACAATTTATACCTCATGGTTATTATAAGTTCTTATGCTCTTAATCCTGATATGATTATTGGACACTTGTATATAGTGTTTATTACTTTGATTCATAGAAGAGTGAGATTCTATATTAGTCAAAATGTTCAATGAGTTGTGTGATGACATTATGTGTATGGTGAACATTAATTATTGATGGAATCCATGTCCCGGTATTGGGATTGATGATACCCCCTTGAGGAAGCTTATAAGTTTTGATTGTACCTTGTATGTGTCTGAGTATCCATTTGATGGCTTCCCAATGCTACCTTCATGGATTAGAGAGAAACTTACTTACCACACTCACTATATAAGCCAAATCTGGTCCCGTACACACTATGACATACATTAAACATTCCACAACACTAGCATAGGGGACCTTTGACATGTCTCGGATTTACTCATCCGCACTAGGGCAATCTGTCGTAGATAACTTAAAATGATTCACTAGAGTTGTAGTCACCGGTCTTGCATTAGTTATGATAAACTTCTCCAACACCTTATGCACATAACCACCTTGAGATAGCCATAAACTCTCTGTAGTTCTGTCATGGCGAATCTCCATCCCAAGTATTTTCTTGACTGAGTCAGGATCCTTCATGTCAAATTCTTTATCTAACAAGTCCTTTAACTGATTCACTTCAGTTAAATCCTTTGCAGCTATCAACATATCATCGATGTACAATAACAAGAAAATAAAAGAGCCATCCTCAAGCTTATTCATATATTCGCAATAGTCAGACTCACATCTTTTGTAGCTAATCTTGATCATATAGGAATCAAACCGTTTATACCATTGCCTTGGAGACCCATAAAGAGATTTATTCAACCTACAAACTAGATCTTCTTTTCCCAGTTCAATGAATCCCTCTAGCTGTACTATGTAGATTTGTTCCTCCAAGTCACCATGAAGAAACGCTGTCTTCACATCCATTTATTCTAAATGAAAATCATAATAAGCTACCAATGTAAAGACCTAGAAATTTATAGCCATCAAATAATAAAGAGAGAGAAAACAGGTGGGAGGAAAAGAAATTCAAAAAGAGGACAAAGAAGGGTTCATCGACGAACCCTCTGGTCTCGTCGACGAACTTCTTCACTGGTTTGTCGTACACCACGTGTCTCATCGAAAAAATGTACCAAAAGTGGTTAAGTCAGGCCTAAAGTTTGTCGACAAAGGTTATGAGCTTGTTGATGAACTCCCTTCTTGGCCTCATTGAAGAGGTGACGTGTCTCGTCGACAAATCTAGGTGTATAAATATGCCTTCGATGGAAATCAATTACTGTGTTGTGAATGAAAAGCGCCTTCAGGCAAAGACTCTTTTCATCTCAAAATCCGTTGCTCATGAGCTTGCCACGAGTCCGGTGATTGAGGGCTTGGAGTGGTCTTTCGATTCTTTGATAATGCTTACCAAAGAATCAAATTTTTTAGGGAGAGAAATTAAAATTTTCTCGACCACACTTTAATCCGTGATGTTGCCGCCATAGGCCTTGATTTGGTTGACTACTTCAATAACTATGGAAGAGAAATCTTTTATGAACTCTCCATCTTTTAGTCAGAGATTCTTGAAATATCTTCGTAGAGTTTGAAGTTTAATGGCCCAAACTTTGACGGTACCTTGGAATTCATCTCGCATTGTGTGCCATGCTTGACTTCATGATTCATGTAAAAATGGAGTCAGCGACAGCTTGATGAATTTTGGCTAGTGCGTCGACATATTTTTTCAACTGTTCCTTCATCGGAACTATCGGCAATGACATCATCGAACTCTTAGATGATGTGGGGGTAGCAGGCGATTCTTCCGTAGTTTCTATTTTTGTTTTTTTTTTTACAGTTCTACGGGTTTTGGAACGCCGATCTCAACTATATCCCACAAGTAGTAGGCTCGTGAAATCGTATTGATTTTTATGCTCCAAAAATCATAGTTTTCTCTAGTGAAGATAGGTACAAGTTGATTTGAGCTGGATAAGGCCATGGCAATTTTGTCAGTGTTTCTTTTTGCCAGAGTAGTGCCGAAGTAGTGCTAAACTAGTGCTTGAATTGTGCTAGTGTCGTGCTGGAATCGTACCCATTGTGATTAACTTGTGCTCCGATACCACTTGTTGGAAATTCAGTGCATATACATAATATTAAACTATGTTAATAATATAAATAATAATAAAAACATATATATATATATATATATATATATATACAATCGTATGATGAAAGGGAATGTGTGTGTGTGTGTGTGTGTGTGTGAGTGAGTGAGAGAGAGAGAGAGAGAGAGAGAGAGATGGTGTATATTTCATTTTCTTGTTTCAACACTTAAACACTCATGCCTTTTTATAGGTGTTTACTTTTTGAGTCTGATCCCTGTTTTGATGCTAACAAATCACAAGTATCTTATTTGTGTGTTGAGTGCTTGAACGGGTCTACAATCTAGCACACACATATGATAAGGGTAAAAATGGAAGCCAAAAAGAACTTTGAGCTATACAACTTGGTGTATTCCATGACGAATCAGAAGAGTGAGAAAGAAGAAGATATTTACTTTTATCGTAATTGCATTAATGTTTTGGGCTATAATAATGCATGACATGCATAATATGAATGCCAAGCTCAAAATGACTGTAGACAGACCATAGGGGACCTAAACCTTTATAAAAAAATCCTTTTCATAAAAGCTAAAATCAGACAAGGGTTTTTGAAATAACTTTAGGGTCAAAAATAAGGCCGAACTTATGTTTTATAAAGAGCTCGGTCGACCAACCCTCTCAGGCTTAAAATGCCTTAGTGGACCAACCACCTCAGCCAAATGACCTTGTTTATAACTAAAATCCTCAGTTGACTAGGCTTTGGTTTTTGGCCTATTTCTAAAGGATAGCCGACCAAACACTTTAATTCAAAAATAACCTCAGCCGACCGGATTTCAAGGATCAACAAACGACCTTAAACCTCAGCTGACCAAGCCTATCAAATATTTGAAGGAATGAGGAATCGCAAAGGTCACTTGACCAGCCTCTTCCTCAATTGACTGAGCCTAGCAAATATTTGAAGTTTTGGCTTGGTCAACCAACCGATGCCTTGCTCAATCGACAGACCCTCTTGGGTTTGGAAATTTTTCAGCGCTTAAACATGCTTAATTTTTTATTAAACAAATTAAGAAATACCAAGTGTGTCCCTAACGGTCATATTTTTCCCAGACTTTATAAATAGCCCTTCATTACTCTTTTTTCAACTAATGCAAAAATTATAAACCCTCCCAAAATATTTCGTGCTTAATTTTATACTCTCTTTGTTTTCATCTGAAAATTCATTTTCAAGAGAGCTTTAGATTTTCATGAAACCTCTTTCATTTGCAAATTGTTGCATTTGAGGGTTGTTGGAGGAACCATTTTTTGGACATTCATTCTTTGAAAAGCATTATACTCTTCTTAGCTTGTAAATCTTTGAGCATATTTGACTGCAAGAAACATCTCCTACACTCTATTTTAAAAAATATTTTAAGAGATATTATTTGGGTTATAGATCTTCGAAAAACACTTATTGACTACTTTTCAAGTAGATCAAAGATCATTATTTCAAAAAACGTTTTTCTTATAGAAATACCGCACATACTCACTTGAGCTTATTTCATATCTTGTGTGAGTGCATTGAGCTTCATTGTGTATGCATTTGCTTAGTTTAGAAGCAATTTATTTGTACAAAAATTATTTGATTTCTTTATATTCCAGGCGTGGCCTGAAGAGGGAGACTTGCTCTGTAAAGTGTCTCGATTTGGCTCAGACCCGGTTAGGTGAGTTAGGAGGTGCACCATCTTGTAAAGTGTGTACAACTTGGTTCCACCCCAAAAGTGAACCGAGATGTCTCTGCATCATAAGGAGAATAAGTTGTGGCTCCGCCTTATAATTGAGTTGGGGAGACTCCACCCTGCAAGGAGAACTAGTTGTGGCTCAGCCCTATAATTTGAGTTAGGGAGTCTTTGCCCCCATAAGGAGAGTGTAAACGGCATCGTTTCGCCCAAGTGAGCAGATAGTAGAATCCTTGAACTATGGCTTGAGGCAGGGATGCAGGCAGTATTGGCCGAACCTCAATAACAAATATTGTGTTTTTCTCTTTCTCTACGCTATTTAATTTTCGCACATGTATAATTACTTATTGTGTTGATTATTTTACATACATGCTTTATATATTTCTGGGATTTGAGATTGTGTAGAAAAGACCCTAGTGTAACAACCTGAAATTTTCATCCATTTTTTTTTAAATATTTTTCTATATTAATATATAATTTTCGATACCTTGCATGAGCATAGCTGACATCATCATGGCCCGTGTTAACTCTATGAGTCCAATCTTGTTTTGATAATGAAAAATCACTTAGTATTTGACCTGTGCAATTGAGTTTGTGAACATGATCATGATTTAGAATGCATGAACGGTGATCTTGATATAGAAGCCACGAGGAACCTAAAGTACATATCACTTGGCTCAATCCATGGATCTAAAAGAATAAAAGGATGGAAAAGCAAGCTTCAAGTTTGAGATCATCAATGGGAATGAGTATTTAGAATTAAATGTATTTACATATCAAATGATATATTTTGAAGCTCAAATATACCTTAGGACTCATGCATTCATGAAAAATTCATTTACATTAGTCCAAGTTGTATAAATTCTTCGAGGCAAATTTTAGAGGCCCCATCGATGAACCTAATGGCCTCGTTGATGAACGTTTGAAGGCCACTCGGCCACGAACAATGTTGTCTTGTCAACTAACAAATACCGAGAGTCTAACAAATTCAGACAGTGCTCTCATCGACGAACTCATGGCCTCGTCGATGAACGAGTGTTGTACACTCGTTGACAAACTTACCCACTATTGGGATGCTGATTCACATTTCAGTGCGGACACGGATGAAAAATTTTGTTTTTAACATGATCCAATGGCCATGATAAAATCTAGGGCCGAAAACACTTATAAAACTAACCTAAGAACTCTAGTGCTTCATTTTTTTGCATATTTTTGGGAGCCTTGAATGTATACACATCTCTCGAAAGCATTGAACACTTTGCTAAGCCCTTCCCTGTGATTTCAAAGCATTTACATCAAGTCTAAGCTTTGGTTACGTTCATTCTCAAAAGGCATTCTTGTGAGTATTGCGTAAACAACTGGGGTATTGAGGTTTGGTGATCAAACTTCTTGTTGGTTTATTCACGAAGTTTTTTTTTTTTTTACAAACCTATTCTTGAATATTTTTATTTGAGAGGTTGATCTTGATTTATTATATATACATTTTGTGAAAGATCATTAGATGAGAAAAGTTTTTGGGAATAGTATTCTAAAGTGTTGAAATCTTGTAATATTCAAAAGTGTATTTTTTTTTTCAAAGAAACCTAGTTTATTTGTGCAAAAAGAATTTGAGAAATATTGTTCAAATCTTTGAAAAACTATCAAGTTTATTGTTTACTCAAAGATTTAATCTTACGAGTTATTTGATAGCAAGAACTTAGATCTATATAATATTCAAGTCTATTTTTTTAAGAATCTTATTTGATATTCTTGCATAAAGTGATTCGAAATCAAACTCCAAGATCTCCAAAGTATTTATTTATAAAAAACTAATTTTTGGGAGATATTGCTTGAAGGGTAGATTTGTGAAGCATATCATTCGACGTATAAAAGTCATATTTTTACATACATACTGAGTTTCAAGTATTTATCATATGATTATGCGTTAGGATTTCTATTGTACTTATGTGGAGAAGCAATATTGAGTTTGTTCTAATTCTATATTGTAATCACGGTTCGGGTTGTGAATCAAGTGAGGAGGAACCTCTGCCTCTTGTAAGCAGTGGATTGTAAGGGAAGCTCCATCCCAGTTAAAGGTACTAATGAAGTAAAAGATAGTAGGATAGACATGCTTACTAGTGAATATGAGGCATTTAAAATGACTGCTAATTAATCTATTCAATCCATGTACACTAGATTCACACACATCATGAATTCTTTAAATGCTCTTGGTAAATCTTACCCTACTTATGAGTTGATCAGGAAAATACTCAGGGGACTACCACCGGTATGGGAAGCTAAAGCTACTACAATAGATGAAGGAAGGAATCTAAAGGAGATGTCAGTTGATGAACTGATCGGATTGCTCATCACTTATGAACTAGCGATAAATGAGAGGAAAAATGAGCAAAATAAAGTAAGGAAAGTTACAGCACTTAAGGCATCATCTAATAGCTCATGTGAAGGAAGTAATTTAGAATCATATGATAACATGGCTCTTCTCACTAAGAAATTTGGAAAGTTCATGAGAAAAAACAAGAAACACACTAGAAAATTCAAGGGCTCAAAAACAAAAAAGGGATAAACAAGTAGAAAAAAGGAAGATCTTCCTATGTTCTATAACTGTAGAGAAGTTGGGCATATCAAGCCAGACTGCCCCTAGATGAAGAAATCATCCAAGAAAAAGAAGAAGAAGGCACTAAAGGTCGGTTGGGATACTCACAGTACCAATAGTTCAGAATCTGAATCGAGTGATGACGAGATTGCAAATTTGTGTCCGATGGCCCACGAAGACCACAAGGTATAATCTTTTTGTTCTGCTTCATCTCATTATTCCAACGATTCAGAAAATGAAAATGGCATGCTCTCTTATGATGAACTGCAACAGGAATATTTGTAAACAATTAAAATTCTTGACAAAATGAACAAAGAAAAATTCTGTTTTGAAGTTAAAATTGAAGGAACTTTCAAAGTCAGTAGAAAGTCAAAATGAATCTCATGCATCCTTAATAACAGGCAAGGATTTGAAAATTGAGGAGTTAGAAAAGAATTTGAAAGATAAATCTAAGATTATTTGAAAATCTACAGAAAGTCAAACTAATTTTGAAAAATTCCTTGGAGCTAAAAAAAATCCTTAAATAAAGAAGGACTTGGTTTTCATGGAAAATAAAATTTGAAAGAAAAGCATCTTTACATGAGAAATTTCATAAAAGAATCAAAGACTTATGTTCCATCAAAAGATTCTTATAAATATACCATATGCTTTAAATGTAAAAGGATGGGTCATAGAAAATTTGATTATTCTTTTAAGAACAGAGATTTTAAGATGAAAAATGTAATATCCCGAGAAAAAAAAAATTAAATTAAAAAATAAAATAAAAATAAAAGTAATTAATTAATTAGTTAAACACTATTAAATTAATGTATTAAATAAACAAATAAAAATAAATAGTATGAAAAAAATAATTATTAATTAATTAATGAATTAATTAAATGTTATTAAATAAATAGTAAAAAAAAATGGAATAAAGATATATATGTAAGCTTAACATATATATATATATATATATATATATATATATATATATATATATATAAAAGTTAAAGTATAAGTTATATGTATACAAAGTAAAAGTAAAAGTAATATATATATAAAAGTAAAGTTAAGTAGGTTAAAAAAAAAAAAAAAAGGATAAAAGAAGATTAAAGAAGCCTGAACAGCAGCTTCTGTCTCCTTCTCTCTCTCTGCATTTCTCCAGCTTCTCTCTGCGACCCGCCATCTCCGTTTCCACTTCTCTTTTTCTCCTCAATTTCATCTGCCTAACGAGTGCCAATCGAAAAATGGAAGGTGCCGTTGGATTCGTAACTCCGCCACCGACATTTTCACTGGAGCGGATTTGTCGTGGGAACAACTTAAGTATTGTTCCTGGGGAAAGGTAATTTTTCCCCAATTTCTCAATTTCTGGTTAAATCTGCTATTAAATCAACGATCAGGCACCACCACCGAGTCCTAATCGTCGTTGTTGTCATTTTGGCATAGGTAATTTTTTAATTGGGGTTTTCTAGGCCTTACTTCAAAGTTAGAGTGGGATTTGGAAAATTTGGCAATTTGGCTAAATTTAAAGGTATATTTATTTATTTAGGAATTATGGCCCTAGGAAGTATTAAATTAATATTTTATTCATGAATAATTTATTGGAACTAGGAATTTAATTTCAGCGTCCGAGTGAGCGCCGCAGGTATTTTTCGAAGTCCCTGTTGGCGTAGTTCAAGAAACTAGGTAAGGGAAAAAATATATATTAAATCAGAATTTTTATGAATTTAATGAAAAAAATAAATTGTGTTATATGTACATGTATATGTTTCGGTATGGGTAAAATGCCAACTGTTTAAATTATATTTCTTTCGAATTTAGGGTTGTTTATTAGATATGTATATGCGAAAATGAACTGATGAAAGTGGAAAAATATTTTCAGGATAATTAAGTAAGAAATGAAAGGTATTTTTAGTATATAAACACTAAATGTTGGTTGGCTTATTTTACAGGCAGTGTATGAATTTTAGATGCAGGCTAAGTAAGTAAAACAATGAGAATAAAATATGATATGGACAATGTTGCCTGTGTATGTTAAATGCAACCATGTAAATGTAAGATAGCTGAAAGAGAGCCATGTTAGCAGATCTAGCACACTTCTGTGTAGACTAACTAATGACAGCTAAAAGGAGTTTTGTTAGCAGATTTAGCACGTTTCTACGTAAACTAACTGATGATGGCTAAAGACCAGCTGTAGTATGAAGTAATGAAATGAAATGTTATGCAATGAAATGAAATGACAAATGTAAATGATGTAAATGGGAAAGAGCCACTTAAAGTGAAACGAAATGCAAAGTTAAGTTATGAACATGAATGAATGTGCACGAATGTATAATGACAGAAATGAAGGATGTATTATGATAAAAGAAGTATGTATGTACGTAAAACATGTTACGATTGGGCAAGGCGTACCTTTCGCCTGAGGGCTTGCTGAGTAAGGCAAGTGCACTAGTAGCTTCAGATGTGGCAGCAGCTACATAATGCACTAGGGCAGAGGGAACCTACTTGTATGGGCGGGTAGAATTCTCAATCCTTAGGGCCTTTGCCGGTAAACTATTGTTGAATGCGTGGGTACGAGATCAATCTAACACTTGAGGGCTTACTGAGTAAGGTGAGTGCCCTGGTATGCTTAAATTGTGACCTTCGGGTTGCTAAATGTATCAGAGCATAAGGGTGTTACTTGTATGGGCGCGTAATCACCTTTATCCTCGGGTAATCTCATGGGTTAAACATTTGCATGTGTTTGTTTAGGATCAGAAAATGGTTTCAGGAAATTATGTTAATGATTTGCAAATATTATAAAATGATATGTATAATCTCATGATGACCACACGCTGAGTTTAATATATTGTTTCTTCCCTTACTGAGATGTGTCTCACCCGAATATGAATTCATTTTTCAGGATTTCTCAAGATCGAGCTTTGAGAGCTCGAGATTTTATAACATTTTTGGAAAATAAAAGAAAAAGGGTATATTTTTATGTTAATTCTAATATGTATATTTTATGTTTTATGTCTTTATATTTTAAGTCAGTTATGAAAGGATAGTTGTGAAACTTACTGGTATTAGGGGATAATGTTTTGGAGACATGTATATATTTGAATACTGGTGAATGATTAATTTATTATGGTTGGTAGTTAGACTTAGTAAACTCTAGTATTATGTTATCTAGAGATTATGATCATGTTTTTCCGTTGCGTATGTTTTGGAATATGATTTATGAGGATATGATCAGGTATAACGCCCCGGACCCGGGTTTAAGGGTTCAGGTTGTTACAAAAAAGGTATGGAGAGTTAAAGGAGAGTCAAACACTAACCCCCGTGGATCCAAGAAAATCTTGGTACCAAAAGTAGTTATTTGATTATGTCTTGCAGATGTGCTTGAGATTGTCCACTTTGAAAGATAGATGGTATATGGACAGTGGGTGTTCACATCATATGACTAGGGATAAAGCTAAATTCGCATCCATCACACCAAAGGATAAAGGATTTGTCACTTTTGGGGACAATGCAAAAGGAAGGATCACAGGTATAGGTAAAGTTGGTAACGATTCATCACTTATTATAGAAGATGTTTTACTATTTGATGGTTTAAAACATAACGTATTAAGTATATGTCAGCTATGTGATAAAGGTTATAAAGTATCTTTTGAACATGACAAGTGCATTGTTGAACATAAAACTGATAACAAAATTTTATTCGCTGCTGAGCATCATGAAAATGCATATACCACTAGCTTTGATAATCTTGCTTCTCAACATGTAACCTATTTTTTTTGCTATGAATGAGATTAGTTGGATTTGGCATAGGAGACTAAGACACGTAAACATGGACTTAATATCTTAACTAGTTAAGGAAGACTTAGTTAAGGGATTGCCTAAGACTAAATTCGCGAAAAACAAAATCTGTGATGCATGTCAACTAGGAAAATAAGCAAGATCCAGATTTAAGAAGAAGAAAGTAATCTCTACTACTAGGCCACTTCAAATGTTACATTTAGATTTATTTGGTCCAAACCCAATTTAGAGTTTAGGAGGAAAATCATACGCATTTATTATAGTTGATGATTATTCTAGATATACATGGGTACTATTTTTAAGTCACAAAGATGAAACGTGTGAAAAACTCATTAAACTATGCAAGAAAATTCAAAACGCAAAAGCACATACAATAAAAAATATTCGGAGTGATAGGGGTAGAGAATTTAAATATCAAAATATGGAAGAATATTGTAATTCATTTGGAATATTCCATAACTTTTTAGCTCCTAGAACACCTCAACAAAACGGAATAGTTGAAAAAAAGAATAGGTCTATACCAGAAATGGCCAGAACTATGCTTAATGAGCATAAGTTACCTAAATACTTCTGGGTTGAGGCATTGAATATCGTCTGCTATGTTCTAAATAGAGTTTTGATTAGACCATCTCTGAATAAGACTCCATATGAATTATGGAATGGTCATAGACCAAACATCTCGTATTTTCATGTCTTTGGCTATAAATGCTTTGTGTTTAGAGACAATGAACACTTTGGAAAGTTTGATGTAAAATCAGATGAAGGTATCTGTAACATCCTCAAAATTCTTACCATTATATATATATATATATATATATATGTATATCTACATCCATACCTAAGCAACGGAAACACAAATCATATAACCATTTATATATATACTATACAATACCAGAATCCAGTATATACAAGTCATAACCATACAAAATAAACCCCTCCAACATCATCTATCTCAAAAATACAAAACTCTGTCATAACTCACCCTACAACTGGGGTAATCAAGTAAACTTCCTATTCGCGAGCCTAATCTGCTCGCCTAGCTGTCTCATCTGAAAAATGGTAAAGTAATGGGGTGAGTCGACGCTCAGTAAGTAGAAATATGTTATTACTAGTTTGTGATGACCGAGTCATAAAATTATAATAATAGTATTTAAAAACTGCATAATCTAGAAATGCTGTACAACACATGTACAATATCTTAAAACATTTGTATCATTTGAACTTTCTATCATTCATAGTGCTACATTATGTATACAAAAAAAAAAAGCTATAAAACTGTATACATATACATAACTGTTTTCTTTCCTTGGGACTCTATATGTCATGATTTGACCCCTCATGACAAGGTTGTGCGGCCCATAGGTGGGACTTAACCTGGTCGGCCCTCTAGGCAAGTCACTATACTCTACACTACCTCAGCCCGACCAAACTGCATGCTCTTCTAGGCATGGGACTGGCTACTACCTCGTCAAACCGGCCCCCTCAATCCAGCGAACTGGGGAGTTGCATACTCTCCGAGCACGACTGACGGTACCCACACACTATCTGAGATATGTGATTGCACTTTATCTATATCTAGCAAAGGTACCGTGCTCTGTATTCTATACCTGTTCTGTATCTGTCTGTAATCTTTCCGCAAGGATCTGATACTATATATATATATATATACTATGCTCTTTATACTGTTTTCATTATATTTCCAAAATAACCATAACACTATATTGCTGTACTATAGATACTGTAATATATGTAGCATCTTGATGCTATAACTGTGTAATCTTTCTATACTTTCTTTCTATATAATCTGTCTGTACTTCCTTTTTCTATAATCCAAGTGTTATGGCATTTTGGAAAACATAACTTTCTATATACACTGTATATACTATTCTGAATAAATATCTGCATACTGATATGTATCTAATTGTCTATATAATTATCTGAATAAAACTGTATATGTGTACATATTCTGTTTGTATAAAATATCTATAACTGTATAACTTGAAATACTGAAAAACTGCATAAAACTCCATTTCAATATCATGTACTCAGGCCACACATACTTTGAAAATTCACATTCTGTATAATATCTGGTATACATGAATATATATATATATATATATATATAAAATTTCTGATAACATAAATAAATTTCTTAGCATAGCATATTTCCCTTACCTTAACTTTGAAAAACCCCTATAAATTCTAGCTCTATACCCGCAGGGTTCCTAACTCAACATCCTGAAAATAATATCCCCCAGAATAAAATATCAGTATTTTCTTACCTACAACATTTCTCATAACTACAAGGAAGGCATAATCTGAACAAAATACCTTACCCTAGATTTGGGATGAATTTCAAATCAACTTTCCCCACGATATGCTCTGGAAAACTTGCATAGAACTTCGCCACGAGCATCGTGATGGCCTCAGATCTTCAATCAGGTGAGAAATGGGGCCAAGATCGAAAAGAGAAGGGGAGGGAGTCGTAGGAGAGAGAGAGAGAGAGAAAGAAGGGTTTGCGCTGAAATTTTGGTTAAAAGTATGAGTTTCAGCTATTTATAGAACTGGATTCGTCGATGAGCAACATCATCTCGTCGACGAGTCCTTTAATAATTTCGTCAATGAAACCCACTCCTCGTCGACGAAATTTAGACTACTAAAAAACCTCTCTCTGTATTTCCTCGTCGACAAATCTTACCTTCGTTGACGAGGCCCTGGTAATTTCCCTCAGTTATTCCTTTTGTTACTATTTCCATTTACCTTCCTTTTTATTATTTAAATATCATTATTTTTCAGGTCGTTACATTCTCCCCTCCTTATAAAATTTCGTCCTCGAAATTTACTATCTGTATTTCCATCAATCATCCCATAAAGGCAAATGATCTGCTTATTTTATTACCTGCCCTCACTTGTGGCAGAGGAATACCGTGGTTACATTTATGTTCTGGGAAATTACACATATAAAATTAAAAACTATCTACTAACTAAAATCAATACATCTACCTGCAAAAGAAACTTATCTAACTATTATACTTTAGCTGAGTACCTCTATACCTCTTGAAACAATTGCGGGTATTTCTGTTTGATCTGCTCCTCGAACTCCCAAGAAGCTTCCTCTATGACGTGATTCCTCCACAAAACTTTAACTAACTGTATTTTTTTAGTGCGTAAAGTCTGAACCTTTTTGTCCAAAATCTGTACTAGTACTTCTTCATATGCTAATGAATCCTTAAGCTCAATCCTTGCATAGCTAATGATGGGGGATGGGTCTTGGACATATTTCCTTAACATGGCAACATGAAACATGTTATGAATTCAAGCCAAAGCTGGCGACAAAGCTAGCCTATAGGCAACTAACCTTATTCTCTCAAGTATCTCAAAAGGACCAATATACCTAGAGCTCAACTTGCCCTTTTTTCCAAACCTCATAACTCCTTTCAAAGGAGCTATCTTCAAAAATACTCGATCTCCCCCATCAAATTCCAACTCTCGACGGCGAGTGTCTACGTAGCTTTTCTGCCGACTTTGTGTTGTACTGATGCTTTCTTTAATTAGTCGAACCTTGTCACAAGCCTGTTGTACTATCTCTAGACCCAAAACTTGTGTTTCGCCTACCTCATCCCAGAAGAGAGGAGAACGACATCTCCTACCATACAATGCCTCGTATGGAGCCATGCCAATACTAGCTTAGTAGCTGTTATTATAAGAAAATTCAACTAACGGCATAAACTGAATCTAATTGCCTCTAAAATCAAGCACACAAACACGAAGCATATCCTCTAGTGTCTAAATCGTCATCTCAGTCTGACCATCTTTCTGGGGATAAAAAGCAGTGCTAAAAGCTAACTGCGTACCCATAACCACCTGAAAACTTTTCTAGAATCATGAAGTAAATCAAGGATCTCGATCCGAGACTATGGATACTGGTACTCCATGAACACGAATCATCTCGTGAACATATATCTCTGCTATCTGTCCATGGAATAACCGATTTTAATAGGGATGAAATGAGCATTTTTCGTCAGACGATCTATAACCACCCAAATCGTATTCAGTCCCTGTCGTACCAGTGGTAATCCCATAACGAAGTCCATTGAAACGTGGTCCCATTTCCATTCTGTAATGAACAATGGCTGCAACTGTCCTGTCGGTCTCTGGTGCTCAGCTTTAACTTGCTGACATGTCAAGCATTGCTGAACAAACTCGACTATCTCCCTCTTCATTCCACTCCACTAGAAATACTCTCGTAAGTCCTGTACATTTTAGTACTTTCGGGATGGACCGTGTATAGGGATCTATGAGCCTCCTCCAGTATAGTTCTCCTGATCTCAGTATCTGCAGTAACACATAGCCTAGTACGGAATCACAGAGCTCCGTCATCTGATATACTGAACTTCTCTCCCCGACAATCCCGCACTCTAGCCATCACCTCTACCAACTCTACATCATCGCCCTGAGTTGCTTTAATCCTCTCATATAGTGTAGGCTAAACCACTAGACTAGCAATAACTGCCTGAGGACTCTTCTCTACCAATTCTATCTTGAGCCTCTCCAAATCCATCAGAATTGAGTGCTGAACCTTCATAGCTACCAGTACGGGTCCCCCTGATTTCCTACTCAGAGCATCTGCCACTACATTTGCTTTTCCTGGGTGGTAACTAATCGTGCAATCATAGTATTTAAAAGGCTCTAGCCACCTTCTTTGCCTCATATTCAACTCTTTCTGGGTAAAGAAATATTTCAAACTTTTATGATTCGTGAAAATGTCGCACTTTCCACCATATAAATAATGCCTCTAGATCTTGAGAGCATACACCACTGCAGCAAGCTCTAAATCATGGACAAGATAATTCTTCTCATATTCTTTAAGTTGTCTGAACGCATATGCAATGACCCTGCCGTACTACATCAACACGCATCCAAGACCTTTCAAAGAGGCATCATTGTATATTACGAATCCATCCTCCCCTAAAGGAATAGCCAGTACTGGAGCTAAAACAAATTACTGCTTTAACTCTTGAAAACTCTGCTCACAGTTATCAGTCTATTCCAATTTTACATTTTTCCTCATAAGTCATGTTAATGAACCTGATAGTCTAGAGAAACCATCCACAAAGCGTCGGTAATAACTTGCTAATCCCAAAAAGCTCCTAACTTCTTGAATACTTCCCGACCTTTCCCAACTCACAACAGCCTCTATCTTATCGGATCAACTGATACTCCTGCTTCTGAAATCACATAGCCGAGAAAAGTAACCTGCCTTAACCAGAACTCACATTTCTTGAATTTTGCATGCAATTTTCTTTCCCTTAATACCTACAACACTAGTCTCAAATGATGCTCGTGGTCCTCAAAACTTCTTGAATAGACCAGTATATCATCGACAAACACAACCACAAACTGATCTAAGTATTGACAGAATACCCGATTCATCAAATCCTTGAATACTGCTGGTGCTTTAGTCAATACAAATGGCATCACTAAAAACTTGTAATGCCCATACCAGGTACGAAATGTGGTCTTCGAAATATCTTCTCCTTTAACTTTCACCCGATGATAACCCGACCACAGGTCAATTTTAAAGTAAACCTGGGTCCCCTGGAGCTGATCAAATAAATCATCGATCCTAGGGATAGGGTATTTATTCTTAACTATCAATTTATTTATCTCCCTATAATCAATGCACAACCTCATGGTTCCATTTTCTTTTTCACGAACAAAATTGGCGCTCCCCAGGGCGACACACTGGGCCTGATAAAACCCTTATCCAGCAATTCCTAGAGCTGATCTTTCAGTTCTTTCAACTCGAATGGAACCATACGATATGGTGCTTTAGATACTGGTGCAGATCCTGGCAACAAGTTTACAGTGAACTCAATCTCATGATCAGGCGGCAAACCAGGTAATTCTTCTGGAAATACATCTGGAAAATCTCTCACTACTGGTATATCAGCTTGTCTCAATGCTTCTTTTGGCAATTCTTTTATGTATGCCACATACCCATGACAACCATCTTGTAGCAGTCTCCTCACCTAAATAGCCGACACCAGCTGTGATGAGGCACGCACGCGTGAACTAGTAAATCTAAATTCTGGCTCACCCGGGGGTCTGAAAATTACTTTTTTCTGATGAAAATCAATACTAGTGTGATAAATAGCTAACCAATCCATACCCAGTATCACATCAAATCCCTACATATCAAGGACCACAAGATTGGCTAATAGCACTCTCTCCTGAATACTTACTAGAAAATTTCGGAGTACCCTCCTGCATCTAACCACAGATCCCATCGGCGTACCCACAGACAATTATATATCTAATGGTTGTGTCTCTATTCCAGCTATCTTCACATATCCCGCCAATATAAAAGAGTGGGTGGCACCTGTATCAAACAAAATAGTCATTTTACGTGGTAAAGCAGTAAGAATACTTGGGACCACGTCTCCAGCCGTCTCAGCGTCTCCCGGTGTCAATGTGTAGACCCTCGCCGGCGCAGTGTTCCTCTGCTGACCACCGCGGGGCGCTTGATCTCCACCTCGAAATGGTATGGAAGCCTGTGCATAATTCGATGGCATCTGACACGATCGAGCCATATGACTAAGCCTCCCGCATCGATAACAAACATTTTCCCCTAGTTGGCACTCACCAGGATGTCTCCGTCTGCATCTAGGAAAAATGGCAGGAAGTTGTCCACCCTGAAATCCACCATGCTCTACCATCTGTCTCTGACCTCTGCCAAATCTACCCCCTCTCTAAGGGCCTCATCTGGGACCCACTTGAAATCTCGAGGGTGCGGTCCTCTTCTTCTGACTCTGTGTCTCAATCTCTTTTGGTAGACTCTCCTCTGCAATAATCGCCCTGTCAACCAACTCTGTAAAATCCTGGATCCTCAATACCGCCACCTGCCTGTAGATATCTCGCCTCAAATTCCTCTCGAACATTCTGGCCTTCTTTACTTCATTGGGGACGATATATGGGTAGAAACGCGAGGGCTCGATAAATCTCGTTGCGTATTACAGGACTGTCATCGACCCTTGGGATAAGCTCAGGAACTCCTGAATTTGGGCCTCTCTGACTGAAGCAGGATAGTATCTATAAAAGAATATATCACTGAAACAGGCCCAGGTCATCGGTACTGGAGTCGTCCTCTGCTCCTCCAGTAGTCTAGTGGCCGTCCACCATCTCTCAGCCTCCCTTGCCAGTGTAGTGAAGTATTGTCAGGATCTTCTCTACCTCCTGCACCCAATTCTAAGCAACTGCAGGGTCAGTCGCTCCAGAAAATGCTGGTGGATTCATTTTCATAAATTTCTCTATGGTACATCCCTGAACTAGAGATGGATTAAATGAAGATTAATAATTGTAGAATCCATTCACGTTGTATTCGATGAATCCAATCTTTTTTCTAAAATGATTGATGAGGATGAAATTCAGATTAATAAGGAATTTGACGAACTGTCTATTGAAAATGATTCATATAAGAGAAATGAAATTAAGGAACCATCTATTGAAAATAATCAATTTGAAAGTAAAGTAAATGAACTACCTAAAGAATGGAAGTACATAAAGAATCATCCCATTAATCAAATAATAGGTGAACCATCTCGTGAAGTAGCCACACGATCCACACTTAGAAATATGATTAGTCATTGTGCCTTTTTATCTCAAGAAGAACCTAAGAATTTGAGTGAAGCAATTGAGGATGAATCTTTGGTGATGTCCATGCAAGATGAGTTAAACCAGTTTGAGAGAAATAAAGTTGAAGAGAAATAAAGTATGGGCATTAGTTCCTAGACCTGAGGATAAGACAGTTATTGGAACAAAATGGATATATAAGAACAAGAAAGATGAACATGGGATAGTTGTTAGAAATAAGGCAAGACTAGTAGCTCAAGTACATAACTAGGAAGAAGGAATAGACTTTGAGGAAGCCTTTGCACCTGTTGCTAGAATGGAAGCTATTCGTATGTTGTTAGCTTATGCTACTTTTAAGGATTGCAAACTATATCAAATGGATGTCAAAAGCGCATTTTTAAATGGTTACATAAGTGAAGAGGTATATGTAGAATAACCCCCAGGTTTTGGAAACCATAAGTATCCAAAACATGTTTATAAACTAACTAAAGCCTTGTACGGTTTAAAGAAAGCTCCTAGAACTTGGTATGAAAGGCTAAGCGGTTTTCTACTGGATAATGGATTTATCAGAGGAAAGATAGACACAACACTATTCATAAAAACGAAGAATGAAAACATGCTCCTAGTTCAAGTATACGTAGATGATATCATTTTTGGAGCAACAAATGAAGAATTGTGCAATGAGTTTGCAAGTACTATGCAAAATGAATTTGAGATGAGCATGATGGGTGAACTTAATTTCTTCCTAGGACTTCAAATCAAATAAGAAAAACATGTAATTTTTATAAATCAATTGAAGTACATTAGAGACTTACTCAAAAGGTTTAATATGGAAGATGGAAAAATACTAGGAACACCTATGAGTTCTTCTTTGAAATTAAACAAAGACGAACAAGGTATACCAGTAGATGTTAAGCTCTATTGTGGGATGATTGATAGCTTACTATATCTGACTACCAGCAAGCCTAACATAATGTTTAGTGTATGCTTGTACACAAGATTTTAGGCTGCACCTAAAAGTCACATTTATTAGTTGTCAAACGAATACTTAGATACTTGATAGGAACCGTGGAACTTGGATTATGGTATCCTAAGTATACATCCTTTTAGATTATTAGTTATTCAGATGTTGATTTTGCCGAAAGTAAAGTAGATAGAAAAAGTACTAGCAACACATGTCATTTCCTAGGACATTCATTAGTATCTTGGTTTTCAAAGAAGAAAAATTCAGTTGCTCTATCCACAGCCGAGGCTAAATATGTAGCGGCTGAAAGTTGTTGTGCTCAAACGCTATACATGAAGCAACAACTTATAGATTTTGTATTAAGCTATGACACAATTCCTATAAGATGCGACAATACGAGTGCAATAAACATCTCAAAGAATCCTATATCACATTCACAAACTAAACATATAGAAATTAGATATCATTTTCTTCATGATCATGTGCAAAAAGGAGACGTGACACTTAAATTTATATGCACAGATGAACAATGGGCAGACATAATTTACAAAACCACTTGTGGAGGATAGGTTTATCCAAATTAGATGAGAATTAGGTCTAATGCATAGTCGAGAAGTTGCTTAGAATTACGTTAGGTTACATAATTAAGGGGGAGCAACTTACATTAACATTAATACTTATTTAAACACTTCACAATTGGCGAATTGTTTTTAACACTTGGTATTAAACTCAAAGTAGGTGATTGCAAGTTAAATTTTTTTTTTGGTTACATGACACATGTTGATGCTCAAATAAAAACTATTGGACTTTAATGGACTGATTTGTTTATCCATGTCTATGAAATTGAAATATTGTGTCTGTTTACATTGACAGTTAATTCAACAATGCAAATATACATTAGAAAGGCGAAGAAGTAAATTGAATAACATAGGGAGATATATTTCAAAATACAATTTTCAAATATAAATGTTGCATTTTTTTTTTTGCAAAGATGAGATATATTTCTGTGAGAACATTTTTTTTTTATATATATGTACCTTTTTGTTGATGTCAAAAAATGGGAAGAAATTTAGCAAAAAAGATAAAATGATTTTTTTTGGAAATGATTTTTTTTTTTGGAGAATTTTGTAAGAAAAAATAAATTATGTTTTTTATTTTATCAAAAAGAGGGAGAAGTAAGCATTTTAACTTTTAAGAGTATAGTATAGACATATATACTAGCAAAGATATTGCATATTCTACAATGTGTATGAATTTCATTGTGTGTAACCTATATTACTGAATTCTAAATTATGTATTATCTTAGGAGGAGGCTTGTTAGGCATAACCCATTTTTGCTCGTGTATTTGTCATCATCAAAAAAGGGAGATTGTTGACTCTATGAGTCCTATCCTGTTTTGATAATGACAAATCATTTGGTATTTGACCTGTGCAATTGAGTTTATGAACATGATCATGATTTAGAATGCATGGACGGTGATCTTGATGTGGAAGCCGCGTGTAACCTAAAGTACATATAACTTGGCTCAATCCATGGATCTAGAAGAATAAAAGGATAGAGAAGCAAGCTTGAAGTTCGAGATCGTCAATGGGAATGGGTATTTAGAACTAAATGTATTTACATGTCATATGATATATTTTGAAGCTCAAATGTACCTTAGGACTCATGCATTCATGAAAAATTCATTTACATTAGTCTATGTTGAATAAATTTTTTGAGGCAAATTTTAGAGGCCTCATCGATGAACCTAATGGCCTCATTGACGAACGTATGAAAGCCACTCGGTGACGAACAGTGTTGTCTCGTCGACAAACAAATACCGAGAGTCTAAAAAGTTTAGACAGTGCTCTCGTCAACGAATTCATGGCCTCGTCGACAAACGAGTGTTATACACCCGTCGACAAACTTACCCACTCGCTGACGAAGATCGGGACGCTGATTCACATTTCAGCTCAGACATGGACGAAAACTTTTTTTTTTTAACTTGATCCAACTTCCAAGATTAAATCTAGGGTCGAGAACACTTATAAAACTAACCTAAGAACCATAGTGCCTTTTTTTTTGCATATTTTGGGGAGCCTTGAACGTATACATATCTCTGGAAAGCATTGAACACTTGCTAAGCCCTTGCTTGCGATTTCAAAGCATTCACATCAAATCTAAGCTTGGGTTACATTGGTTGTCAAAAGGCATTCCTACGAATATTGCGTAAACAACTTGAGTATTGAGGTTTAGTGATCAAACTTCTTGTTGGTTTATTCTCAAAGTTTTTTTTTTACAAATGTATTCTTGAATATTTTTATTTGAGAGGTTGATCTTGATTTATTATATATACATTTTGTGAAAGATCATTATCTGAGAAAAGTTTTTGGGAACAGTATTCTAAAGTATTGAAACCTTATAATATTTAAAAGTATATTTTTATTCAAAAGACCTACTTTATTTGTGCAAAAAGAATTTGAAAAATATTGTTCAAATCTTTGAAAAATTATCAAGTTTATTATTTACTCAAAGATTTAATCTTACGAGTTATTTGATAGCAAGAACTTAGATCTACATAGTATTCAAGTCTATTTTTTTAAGGATCTTATTTGATATTCTTGCATAAAGTGATTCGAAATCAAACTCCAAGATATCCAAAGTATTTATTTATAAAAAACTAAATTTTGGGAGATATTGCTTGAAGGGTAGATTTGTGAAGCATAACACTCGACTTATAAAAGTCATATTTTTATATGCATACTGAGCTTCAAGTATTTATCATATGATTATGTGTTAAGATTTCTATTGTACTCACTAGCTTGTGGAGAAGCAATATTGAGTTTGTGTAGAATTCTAATTCTATTCTGTAATCACGGTTTGAGTTGTGAATCGGGTGAGGAGGAAGCTTTGCCTCTTGTAAGCAGCGGAGTAGGAGGAAGTTGTGTCTCTTGTAAGCAGCGGATTGTAAGGGAAGATCCATCCCAGTTAAAGGAGCAGATTATTTAGTTGAATCCTTGAGTGGGTTACTCAAGGCGAGGATGTAGGCTGGGGTAGGCCGAACCTCGTAAAATCGAGCTTGTATCTCTCTTACCCTTATCTCTATTTCAATACCGCATAATTATATTGTCTATGTGTTGATCAATTTGTATATGTTTGAATAATTGGGTAACATTATATGCTTAATAAAGACACTTAAAATTACACATTGGGTTCATTAATAAAATTGATTGAAATAGTAATTGGCAGCTTGCAAGTTTGAAATTATCGTTTACAAAATTAGAACCTAAAGGATGCAGTTTTTAGAATACCCAATTCACCCCTTTCTTGAGATAATATTGTAATTCACAACCCAAAGTGGGACTGTGGTATCCTGTGCATTTTATATAACACCTAAGCAATAGAAGTACATACATATCCAACACACTCCAAAATACAATACCAGAGTACTATATACCTAGATTTACACATACACATATATGCATAACTTTTCCTAAAAATTCCAAAATACTGTGGCTCCACAGACCAGCCCAAAACTCACCCCAAGAACTATGCTTACTCTACACCACCTCTACCTTTGAGTCGACCCTGCTCGTCTCTCTGGATTACTCGAAATGTTTAATAATGTTGGGGTAAGACACCTCTTAGTAAGGAGAAACATGTTATTACCGGTGTGTGACATATGAGTTAATTAGAAACATATCATTTATTTTATACTGTATACGATATACATCAAGAAAACATATGTATAATAACACATGCTTATATCATATAGAATATGAAAATTTCTAAGTTATCTATTCAAAAGTACTTCTATTTATAATACATAATCTTTGCATTATGTGTGTACTATACATAACCATATATCTATAAACTTCCCCCTGGACGGCTATATGTCATAACTTTACCCCTCATGACTGGGTTGTGCGGCCCGTAAGCAGGGCTAAACACTAGTTGGCCCTCCAGTGCTAGCCTAACTGTATGTATATCTAGATGCCTATAACACGAAAAGCCCGTTCCATTTGGTCCGGATGCCAGAGATCTCACAACTTTACCTGAGGGCACAATCAGCTATACCATACTCTGTTTGAGACGTATGGTTGCACTGTCTATACTGTATCGCTATGGTACTGTGCTTTGTAAACTATTGTATTCCATTGGGGTCTGATACTGTATAATAATATTTTTTATATAAGTTTAGCTATTTTACCATGATTCTGTATTTCTATAATAACCATGATTCTATATCAATTGTATAGCCATGACGTAGTAATAACTGTATGTCTATATATTTTTATATTCTGTAATTCAATAACTGTAATTCTGTATTCTGTGTGTCATGGCTCTATATTATGTATAATATGTATTTCTGTATATCATGGTTCTATATATTTTTGTATAATCATGGTAATAAAAACACTATATAATCAACTCTTTAAAATATTGTATAGTCAACTCTGTAAAACACTATATATTCAACTTTGTAAAAAACTGTACAATCTTTTTCTGAAATATACTACGTAATCGTAGTTCTGTAAAATACTGTATAAGTATGATTCTGTGAAATATTGTATATCATATAAACTACATTTCTGTATAATTACGTATAGTCATAGCTATGTATATAAAACTGTATAAGTTATGTTTCATAACTCTCTAGGCTATATAATCATGCTTCTATAAAATTGTATAACATATTCTATAATATTCTAGTATTTTTCATGCCACACAATTCAATAAAAACTCTATAAATATGTTTTGTAAAACTGTATAATTTTCATACTCTAATCAAATACTACATTCTACTGATAAAATGTCTAATAATGCTGGCATAACATGTATTCTCCTTACCTGACTATCTGAGCTCTAAATACTATTTATAATTTCATGCATGCGGCTTTTATAATTTTCAACATCCTAAGCTTCTAGAAAGATACTCGCTGGGGTCCTCAACCCATACCTGTTGGGTCCCAAAAACACCCTAACCCTTGATTTTTGGATGGTGCCCAAGTTGGCCTAACTAATAATCTACTCCATCATACTTTTAGAGAATCTCCCCAGGATCAATGTGGCAACTTTTGATCATTAAAATGGGGAGAAACGAAGTCGGAATAGTAGAGAAAAATAGAGCGGAACGAATTTTAGAGAAAGAGAGGGAGTTTGCATGAAATCTTTGCAGAATATGTGATTTTTGGCCTTATATAGAATGTTTGTCCACATGGCCTCGTCAACGAGCCACGTCTTCTCGTCGACGAGTCCAAGAAGGGAATTTGTTGGCGAGGACCTAACCCTTGTCGACGAGTTTCAGGCCTTGAAATCAGCCATCTTGGTAAGTTCTTGTCAATGAGACACGAGTCCACGTTGACGAGCCTAAGAAAGTTTCTCGTCGACGAGCTCTCTACATTCGTCGACAAGACCCTACTGAGTCCCTTTTTAAAATTTTCCTTTTCTCTATTTTTCTTTTATTATTTAATTATTTTAATTCTTCGAGTTTCTATACATAGGTTGTATAATACTGGCTACAGTTTCAAATTGAACACACATAACCTAGGAAGAATTTTTTAAATATCCAATTCACTCCCCCCCCCCCCCCTCTCTTTCTTGAGATTACACCATTCCTATCAATATGCTCACAAATTTGGTAGGTGGTTACACTATTCATATTACAGCTACACTATTCATATTATGGCTACACTATTCATATAGTAGCTGTTGCAATTGGTAGTTAGTCGTTCATGCTGCCATCTTGCACCTACCCATAAGCCATAATTCTTGATTAATCTATATTAATTAAGCATGTAGAATATGCGTCACATTTAATCGGGCATAAGTCTAAAATTAGCTCAACTAAAAGCTCACTCACCGCTTAAAATTGTGTCTATATATATATATATACACACACAGACATTGAAAAGATTCTCCAAGGCCATTCCAAACCTCACAACCCTTTCTATTGTGATTTACAAGTGAAGTAAGATATATGGTCACCAAGCTATTGGTAATCCAATGATCAAGATCCAAGCTAAGTCAATTTTTGACATCAACTTACATTTTTATTTATCACACCCTATAATTTTAAGCATGCAAAACATGTACACTAGTACTCTATCTTGCCCTAGTGCAAATCAAATGGGTATTATTATTTACTTTGCATTGGCCCATTGCAATTGCCTTTTGCACACTTAAGATTTTAGCCAGGAGCAAATTAATTATCTCATTGAAAAAACTTAAACAGAAAAAACACAAATACTGTTATTTTGACGGGTGGGTGGTAGAAGATTTGAATCTATACATCTATACCTAATGGTCTCATTCTAGAAAGCCTATGAAACATAGGGGTGATGTCCCTCTGTGAACAAGTAAGACCAATGACAATAGGTTGATTGAAGGGCATATATACCACAAATAGCAATGGCAGACCACGGCACATGCTGATCCAATCATCACAGATGGAATTGAAGCATCCTATTCATTCTGTCCAACGCAATGTTACCACCACAGCCATCTCCCAAGGAACTCTCTAAGAGACATTAGAATAAAATGCACATCCACGACCCTGAATTTCCCATTTCCCCCTTCCTGCCTTGTCCCCTAGTTTCAACACTTGCCAGTACTTTGCATGTAGCAGTGTCCAAACTCCAATCAACATTTGAATCTACGTTATAAATCATTAATCCATGTTCCTTATTTTATTTTATTTTATTTTTATTTTTAGCTTTTTATAATGCTTAATTACATCATGTTGTCATTTATGTTCTAAAAATTCATAATGTTGTATATTTTAATAATATAGCAAAATAGAAGATAAAAAATTGATGGTCATAATGAAATGGAAAGATGAATAAGAAAACTAGTTTCAAGGTTACACCATAGTTCTTATGCAACTCTATGCACACACTCATCCACCAAATTTTTTTTTATGGAGACATGATTATTTTTAGTATAATATATAATTAATGTAACATTGTTTCAAATCCCGAGAGTAGAGAGGAGCATGTGGGATAGATTTTAGCTTTGTCTGTGGTTTAAGCCCAATAATCAATAAACTCGAAACAGCTAGAGAAAAAAAAACACCCCTTGATTAGTAAAAGGAAAAACAATATGTTAGTAAGAGATTTGAGTAGTTCAAAACTTGATGACTAATTAACTAGTCAAAAAGTTTAAACAGAAATGGTTCTTGTATGGTAAGGGGCATTGTCAAAAATTAAAGAAATAAAAATCATAAATGAAAATCAAAAATCAAAAATAGGAACTAAAAACTAGAATCCAACACCATGTTTGATTAACATTTATAAAACTAATAAAAATAAAAATTTAATTTAAAAATGCACATTATCATGTTTAAATCAAAATATTTATAACAATATGATTAAAAATAATATTACAAATAATACGCATTAAAAATTACTATAATAAAAAAATTAATTATAATTATTTTACTTAATTGTTTTACTTTCAAAATTTACTTTACAATAAAAATTTTATTGAACATGATAATTGAAAAATAATAAAAGTATTTTGTAATTGGCATTATTATTTTTTAAAAATTTATGTATATTATTATTTTAATTATATTTGAGCTTATATAATTATTTAATTTTAATTTTAATTTAGAAATACATAAAATAAATAATTTTGTTGCAACCAAAAATTGAACGACCTTCACGATCCCTGATCACGACCACCTGAAAAGAGATAAATAAGTAAGGCTTGGAGGACCCGGGGTGTACTCCGGGGGATCGCTCCGATGCCTAAGTCAGGGATTGACTTGAGAGGTTTTTTATGCAACAGTAAAGTAGAGTTTTTAATGAGATACCTTAGCCTCTTCTCTGAATCCCCATTTATAGTGATGGAGTTTGACCCAAGGGCGATGTGTCATTTATTAGCGAATTATGGCGCAAACGTGAATTGCTCCTGTTGTTATAACGTTGGCGTAGATTGCTCTAGTCATCATGGAGCTGGCGTCAATTGCTCTGCCTGAGCAGTTGACTTAGGTGGTAATTGCCCTCATCAATGCTGGGCTCCAGTCTCCTTTGGATTTATGGTAAGTGATATATTTGAGGTATATCAGTTGTCCCCCCATCAGTTTCGAATTTTTGAAGTTGGCTTCCAAAGTTCGAAAATTGTATTTTTTTTTTTTTTTTTGTCGAGCAGCTCTTCTTGAGGCATTTTGGGCTGCTTGTGGTTTCATGAGTCGTGCTCTTCTTTTTTGTCATTTCTGGCCTAATGAGCTGTGCTCATATTTTGGGCTGTTTTTAGGCCTCATGAGCGTTGCTCATCAATTGGGCCGATTCTTCTTTGCTTAATGAGTTGTGCTCATTTTTTGGGTAGTCCTCTGGCCTCACGAGCGTTGCTCGTCAGTTGGGCCGATTCTTCTTTGCCTAATGAGATGTGCTCATTTTTTGGGCAGTCTTCTAGCCTCATGAGCGTTGCTCGTCAGTTGGGCTGATTTTTCTTTGCCTAATGAGTCGTGCTCATTTTTGGGCAGTCTTCTAGCCTCACGGGTGTTGCTCGTTAGTTGGGCTAATTCTTCTTTGCCTAATGAGTCGTGCTCATTTTTTGGGCAGTTTTCTGACCTCACGAGCATTGCTCATCAGTTGAGCCGATTCTTCCTTACCTAATGAGCTGTGCTCATTTTTTGGGCAGTCTTCTAGCCTCACGAGCGTTGCTCGTCAGTTGGGCTGATTTTTCTTTGCCTAATGAATCGTGCTCATTTTTTGGGCAGTCTTCTAGCCTCACAGGCGTTGCTCGTCAGTTGGGCTGATTGTTCTTTGCCTAATGAGTCGTGCTCATTTTTTGGGCAGTCTTCTAGCCTCACGAGCGTTGCTCGTCAGTTAGGCTGATTCTTCTTTGCCTAATGAGTCGTGCTCATTTTTTGGGCAGTCTTCTGACCTCACGAGCATTGCTCATCAGTTGGGCCGATTCTTCCTTACCTAATGAGCTGTGCTCATTTTCTGGGCTATATCTTCAGTAACATTTTGATAATTTATGATGCTGGGATGGTTGTTCAATTCGACAAGTTCTTGCAGTTTTGATTTCATTAGGGTTAAAGATGTGAGTTATGGTATTTTCAATATCAGTTAGGATTCTTAATCGGTTCGAGATGGATTTGTTTCAAAGGGTTTGGATGTGTATGCACCAAGTGTTCGATCATTTATGGCAAAGGGAACTGCAAGTAAGCGTGCAATGTTATAGATTTCGCAGACTATTTTTGTGTTGTCTGTGTCCTATGTGGGGTCTATAAACTCAGATTATTCAATTGTAGTCCAGTTGATTCATGAGTCCCATATTGGATGGGGTTGTGAGTGCAATGGTAGATTGAAGTTTGAGATTGAGATCTGCGAGATGTCTACCATTGACGATGGTGATTTTGTTACTGTTTGTTTTGATTATGGTGTGGATTGTTCGGCTGATTGGGCTCCAGGTGCTCGATAGAATGTCACTAAGGAGCTTGATTTTTCTACTTGAGGTTTTGCCGATTGTAGTTGCTACAATTGTGCAATTTCAATGTGCGTTGTAATTTCAACTCAAATTCCCAATAGCAATTTCAAATTCACTATTCAGAGCACTGTTCAACGCACATGAATGTACAAAAGTCATTATTACCAAACCCATGGTGCATTCGGCCAACCCATTGGAATTTCAAAGTTTGGCTTTATTTATTTGACTTGCAGTGCAGCTATTATGACCCCACTATGCATTTGGTGCATAGGTCATTGTTCAAATAATTAAATAACTTGAACATCCTATTAATTATTATTAACCATTAAGATGGAGCTTTTGAAGGGTTGAAACTATGACATCTATTTGTTTTTTTTAGAATTATTATTGTATGATGGAGAAAAAATTATACCTTGAGAATAGGCACGTTGGCTACATAAATCTTGCGCATAGAAACATCAATTGTAGTCGGATTCGTATTAGATCCGGAATTTCCCAATATCGCAAGTTGGGTCTCGGTTATTCGTCCGTTAATTTTATTACTTGGCTTTTTCAATGCGAGTAAAGTGTCATTGATGTGCTTGAATGTAATAAACCCGTACCCTTTTACTTTTCCCGATGACTTTGCCAAGGATCGCGATGGCTTCTTCGAGGTCACCATAGGTGGAGAAGAGATTGTGGAGGTTCTTGATGGTAGTGTCCCATCCAATTCCGCGAATGAAGAGTTTGCACTGGGTAGGATCCCAATTGGCGATGGATCAGACGGCATCAAGTACATCTAGGTGTCGGACGGTGGTATTTCGAACGATCTTAATTGAGCCAATGCATCGACCTTCAATTATCTGACATAGTCATGATCAAGGATTGAAAGAGAAAACCTCTCAAGAAGTTCTCACAGACGGCGCCAACTGTTGCAGCCAAAAATTGAACGACCTTCACAATCCCTGATCACGACCACCTGAAAAGAGATAAATAAGTAAGGCTTGGAGGACCCGGGGTGTACTCCGGGGGATCGCTCCGATGCCTAAGTTAGGGATTGACTTGAGAGGTTTTTTATGCAACAGTAAAGTAGAGTTTTTAATGAGATACCTTAGCCTCTTCTCTGAATCCCCATTTATAGTGATGGAGTTTGACCCAAGGGCGATGTGTCATTTATTAGCGAATTATGGCGCAAACGTGAATCGCTCCTGTTGTTATAACGTTGGCGTAGATTGCTCTAGTCATCATGGAGCTGGCGTCAATTGCTCTGCCTGAACAGTTGACTTAGGTGGTAATTGCCCTCATCAATGCTGGGCTCCAGTCTCCTTTGGATTTATGATAAGTGATATATTTGAGGTATATCAAATTTAGTCCAACATAACTCTTTCTGAATCTTAAAAGTTTTGACCAGGTTATCAAAACAAATGAAAATTATAAAATTTGATTTTTAATTTTTTTACTAAATAAATAAATAACGGCATCAAAAACAAAAAAAAAAAATAGATAATAAAAAAAAGTATTTTAGATTTTTTTTTTTTTTTTTTTTAACCGTAGAGAAATAGAAAGAAAAACAGAAAACAGTAATTATATCAAACAAGCCTTAACCAATAACAAGCTTTTGTATTAATGGTGGGGCTCACTTAAATGTTATGCGACCCATAAATTTCGACCATTGACTTGGCATTTCACCACATGAAGACTCTGATAACAAAGCAGAAAGAGTCATGGAGCCTCGCTGTATCCTTTGATGTCTGGTTATTGAACGGTCAATGACCTCAGAAAACCCGTCCAAACTAAAAACCATTTGAACCATGTCCAGCTTCACCCCACTTAAGGCGTCACGTTTTTCACAACTCGCCAGTATTGATCTTGAAAGAAGCTGCCCTCAAGCCGCCGCCTTCAATTCCCCCTCCCATTCAATTTCCTGCTACCACTGTGTCATTTTATGAAGCAAAGCAACAAACATTAAGTCAGCATTCCCATTAACGGGCAATGGGCATATGCACGCCAACCAGCTTCTATATATTTACCTTGCTTCTTGGACTCGCCTTTACTACGCCCGCCCCTTGATACGACTCCTGGAATAGTTTGTTATAATCAATAAATTAATTCAAACATGAGTTTTGCCGTGTCCGCGCGAGGCAGGACCCATCAACCCTGCGCAGCCTGTCGAATGCTGCGCCGGAGATGCGACGCCAGCTGCATTCTCGCACCCTATTTCCCCGGCGAAGCAGTCGAGATGTTCGCCGGCGTGCATAAGGTTTTCGGTGCCAGCAATGTCATCAAAATGATTCAGGTATGTGCAACCGTGTACATTAAATATTAATTAATGGTTAATTAATTCCTCCATTTCAACTTTTCTATTTCTGACAAATTAACGTATATGTATGTATTATGAAGATGGTGGAGGAGAGCATGAGAGAGGATGCAGTTAAAGCAATAGTATACGAAGCGAGGGCGAGGCTGAAGGATCCCGTATACGGCAGCACGGGTGCCATTTTCTACTTGCAGAAGACTGTTGAGGAGCTCAAAATGCAACTTGAATGGGCGACGGCACGGGCTTCGGATCTGCAAGAACAAAGAGATAGTTTGTTGGGGATTCTGATGAATGTTCATCAGCTTAATGATTTTGTGGTCCCAATCCCAGCGAACGAGCCAGCCTTTAGTGGTAGCAGCTTCTCTGTGGATGACACAGTGATGGGCTGCGATCCCCTTAACTTTTCTCTAAAATGTGACTGGAGTTTATGAGCATCGAGGAATGACCCCCGAGCTGCAGGCATTTGGTTAATTTAACTGGTTACCAGGTTTAGAGGGAAACTGCGATTGTACGGTGGAGCCTGGGATTACTTTATTCAACACAAAATGATTAAAAAAAGAACAGAGAGAGAGAGAGAGAGAGAGAGAGAGAGAGAGAGAGAGAGAGAGAGAGAGAGATGTATTGGGAGGAGGTGGGGAACACATACAATTAGGTTTGGAAACGACCTTGTGTCCAAATGTGGCATGTCGAAATACCAATGGGTGTGTTCTTGTGGTATTGTGGGGTCCAGTTGAAGGGAGAGGGCGTTAACAAAGAGTGCCCCATTGAGTTTTTTCCCGTTTTATAATTAAAAATAAATAAAATATAAAATAATACTCTGTACAGGGAATTTTTTCCCAAAATAATGCTCACGTAATCTCGCAGCTTCATGCTGCGAGATTTAAACTGGTGGCCACTCTGCCATCGACGCGTGGCAAAGAAAGAAACAGGGGTAACGTGACGTGTGGCGACGGGTGAAGAAATCTCGTAGGTCTAACCTGCGAGATTTGAGAAGCGATCGAACGGAGAGGCGACGCGTGGCTGCAAGGTTATGAGCGATCGTGACACGTGGTGAATCTCGCAGGTCCAACCTGCGAGATTTGAGAAGAGATCGAACGGAGAGCGTGCCACATGGTAAATCTCGCAGGTCCAACCTGCGAGATTTAAGAAGCGATCGTACGGAGAACCTGTGGGGTGAACTTGTCCTCGTTGCATTGTAAATTATAAAAACAGAGGCTCATTTTAAGTCATTTTTCTGGGTTGGCCTTAAAGAAGAACCACAACACGCCAGTCACATTCAACAACTTACCAGCTCTCCAACACAATGAACCCAACCACAAAACGATCTGGTGTTTCAACACCAACAATGCTGAAGCCTAAAGGCTATCAAACATAATTTGCTCAAATAACGCCAGTAAAACTTAACTTAAAACTTGCTTTCAAGGATTGGCTGCATCACTCGCAATTATATATATATATATATATATATAATATTTTTATGTAAATATTAGGAAATTTCAATTATCTAAAAAAATACATGCTTATCTGGAAAAACAGATACTCATACTGCTTATATTAATTAAAAACCAAAAGAGAACCTCTTCATCACTCATCAAACATGACCCTTTTGCCTTTCTAAATTCCAAATTTAGAAAAAGGGAAAACAGACGAGCAGAAGCATATTTGGTGAGTTGATATGGAGATGTTGAGCACCTTGATTTGAAAATTTCAACTCAAAATTTGTTGGATCACAAAGCTTCTCCTAAACCCTACTCTATAAATACATAGCTAGCTAGAGTCTATAGGAAGAAGATTCAGCTTCTCTGCAAATGCCCTCGACTTCGAGTTTTTTCCCGTTTTATAATTAGAAATAAATAAAATATAAAATAATACTCTGAACAGGAAACTTTCTTTGAATAAGTATTTACATAAAAGATATTATTGATTATGAATAAGTATTTTGTAATAAAAATTTGGATAAAATCGAAAAAAATATTTCAAAATATGATTCTAACCCCAGAATTTACAAAAAAGACTACAAAATTTCGTATAATTAAATTTTATTGACGAAATGAATATTTTGTTAGTTAAAGTCGGTCTGCATGTGGAATAATAAAATTTGTCTTTAATAAAATGATATTTTAAAACTCATGGATTAGAGACCGAAAAATTTTTTTGAATTGAATGTTTTGATGCTTTGTACCAACTAATTCTTTAAGTATGACAAAAAAAAATTTAGAAGAAATAAATTTTCAATAAGTTATAAAAATGCCTAATAATTATACTGCTGCAAAATGTTTATTGGATGTAATATTTAAAATTAACAATTAAACATTTTGCAAGACAAAGTTAAATTTATTATTTAAATTTTAATTTTAATTTTTAAAAAGGGAATTAACAATTTAAATTTTTAAATTTATTATTTAAATTTAAACTTTGCAAGACAAAGTTAAACATTTTGAAAGATAATAGCAGCATCAATACCTCTTTGTACGTCTTAATTTTTTTGTTTTTACTCTTTTTTATTATAGTTTGACTATCCGCATACTAAACCAAATATTTTGACCAATCCTTTTGGTGTTTGAAAGTAGGATTTGGGTCAAATTGGATTATTGTTAGATTGCTTTTTTGTCTTAGTCACCCATTCATATTTAATTAGAGAATGTAGAGAAAACCATACTAAAGTTTTTGTAATTATACAAATTTAAATTGAAATGCAAAATTAACGATTCTTACATGTTGTAACTACATGCTCTTTGAACTTTAAATTTGGATAGTTAATTAAAGTATAAGTTTAGAGAAATCATGAAATAAACTTTAATTAAGGATATACATACTCTAAAAATTAATATATCACTTAATCAATTATATTTTTTTATTAAAATTAATATACGTAATTAATTAATATACTTTAAGACAAATTGACTAGGAGTTTAATGGAGAGAACATATATTAAGTGCTCCCTAAGATTTTTGGTGCATGTAGTATATGGCAGTAAGGGGAAGTTAACGTGTAAATGTTTAGAGTGCTGAAACACGTTTGCATCTGACGACGCACGTAAATGCATGCAGACATACAAATTTTAGCAATACGAATTTTTTAGTAAAAGACAATTGAATTTAAGGAATTAACTTAACTAGACAAGCAAATTTAGACGATACGAATTATGTGTCATTTTTTAGATTTGGCAGTATTGAATTCTTTAGAGATACGAATTATTAAATGATATATAAAAATAAAGAAAAAAATAATCACTTATATCAAATGAAAATCAAAACAATCCTAATCATACAAATAAAATGCAATTAAAGAATGCTAAACTACTCCGTGCCGCAGCGGTCGTCTCCCCGGGTGCGTGTGGTGGCTGCCGTTGGCGTCTACCTCCCCTGTTCGTCAACATCATCAGGTGTCCTGCCCGTCGTGCTGGAGTTAATCCTCTCTCGCCCAAGAGTTTGCTGCCTGCATCAGCATCATCAGCCCTACGTAGCGCACGCTGATAAATATACGATGTCCTCAGGACGAGAACGAGGCGGCCTAGGGGGTGTCATCGACTCAGACCCCACTCGAAAAGACGTCCAAAAAAATGACATGGATGGGGTAGCAGTAGAGTCGGATGGGGCATCAGTCGGTCTGCTCGATGGTCCGGCAATATGAGCTACAGTGGAAGGCGCATAAGGCGCTGACGGGCCAAACAAGTACTCAGCCTGTACGACTGGTGGGGAGGACATGGGAGTCCCTGGACGACTAGAGGAAGCATGTCGTCCTCCTCGTACTGGAGCTGGTCGACCTCCTCGTGCTGGTACATCAGGTCAACCTCCTCGTTCTGGGATCCGTCGACCGTCCTCGTGGACGAGATCCAGTGCAGCACGCATCAATCGGTGGATCGCAGGATCCGACGAGATTTGCTCTGCCTCAATGACTATGTCAGCCTGCAGGATATGAACATATTTTATTAACGCATTCAAATTGGAACGTATATATAATAAAATGAGTTGTGGCATTAATCTTCTTACGAGGCTCAAATATACAGCTGCGGTCCTGTCGACGAAACGGCGTGTGATAGACCTATACCAAGTGAAGTATGGGTAATCTGGACGCATCGGACTGTGCTCCGCCACTCCTCGTACGATTTAGTCTCGCCAATGCTCCCACGCAGTGACGAATATCGCGTGCGTACTCGACCAGTCTGTGACCCCTCGACCGCGTCCATCCATGCCGTAGAGATCGTCCCCAACAATATCTACCCCCGAAGTCATAAATGGGGCAGGAATAACCTGTCGAAACCCGAACTGTCGCATGACTCGATCGGGGAGATACCACTCAATAATATGAAAGCATATGAGTGGCACTCGCGCTACCCACAGGTCCCTCCCGTCTGCATAGGCAGGCGGCATGTCAACTAAAATCTCATCCGTGTAGGGAATCCATATAAACTGCAGTTAGACAAAACAAAAAGTTATGCGGACTATACACAACTGAAAGAAAGAAAGAAATGCTTTCATGTGCTATACTTTAACTGATTTATACCTCATGCTCTCGGTGTATGTCCAACTCGAACCTGTACCAGGGCAATGTGTGAAGCGCAACCATCGATGCCCTCAAGTCGTCCCTCCATCTGTATAAGATGAAATCTAAGTTCCCAAATGCAAGACTACTACATATTACGAATTAGTATTTGTAATAGTTATTGAGTGAATATATGGGGATAGATAAAATAGGTACTAACCGATATGCGAGCGAGAGAGGATCAACCGGACGACCGTCCTGACCCCTCTCAATCTGCAGGAAACCTCGCCGCGTAGGCGCGAATGAAGGAAATCTCTCCCAAGCCCAAACCTGGAGTAAGCGAAGAGGGCCCGCAATCTGTGCCTTCGAGTGGTGTGCGGCGCGACACATCTCCCTGTACAATCACGTCAAAGTGGCGAACCCCCAACTGTACGAGTGACACGCTCCGAAGTCCTCAAGAAGTGGAAGGAACATAAGATGCGCATAACTGCCGGAAACATCCGAGAAGATCACCCCACAAATCAAACGCAACAAGTGGGCTTGTGCGTGGCATGCTATTGTCTGAACATCTGCATGTGCCGGGAGCTCACGAAACGCATCCCCCTCAAGGAACCGCATACAGTTGCGTGCACCAACCAACTCGCTGTTAGGCGGAGCAATGCCTAACAAACGCTCGCACATAGTACGCAGGGCGAGTCGACCCTGACGGTCTGTAGGTCCCTCCACTGGTCCGGAAGTGCGACCAATGATAGCTCGCCCATCAATCGGCAACCCGAACAAAACAGCTACGTCCTGTAATGTGACGGTGGCCTCATCATAAGGTAAGTGGAACGTGTGCGTCTCGGGTCTCCATCGCTCCACCAATGATGTGACAAGATGCCAATCAAGCTGGATATGAGCAATCCGATAAATGCCATAAAACCCCGCATCGCGTATCAGCTGGACAATGCGGGGGTCTGCCTCTAACCATCGCTCGGCAAACTGCGTGCCCCCTCGGCAGCACAGGGGCTCCGCATGCCCCTCAGCCCATGCTCGGCTGGCCCTGTGATGATCGCCCATCGTCAAGAAGCTCAGATTGGACGGCCCTGGATCAATCCTGGAAATGCATCGTTGCATCAGAATAGATATAAATGAAAAAGAAATGGTGTGAAATTGTATAAAACTGCATACGAAATCAACGCGACGGTCCCGCTGCATCGCCCGAGTGGGTCCTTCTCGGACGCCTTGTGCGATTATGCCCTTCTTGATGACATATACTACACGTGCTCCTTTTCCTACCTTCCCTAGCGTCCATCTCATTGTATATACGGGAGCTCCTTGGACGACCTTTATGTTGAGCATACGCTGGATTTGCCTGTATAGTCGGCAAAGACGATGCTGGCCAGTATGCCTCGTGCATAATCGGCTGAAAATCCGCCGCATATGTCGCATAATGCTCAGCAGTGGTCCAACAAGGCTCAACGTACTGCATGGCGTTGAGTCGTGTCTCCGCACATGCAGCGAGAAGGTGGGAGCATGGAAAGTGTAAGGCTTGCCACTTCCCACATGAGCAGCCGTGCAAATCCTAAATGCGAAGCGTTTGCACGTTTTTTCCTTTATGAGGTCCCAAATGCGCAGTCGTGATGCTGAAAGTACCTCTAGACCGGTTGAACGTCGTCACGCGATGTCCGGTCGCCTTCAACTTCCTTCTTTCCATCACAAGCAATGTATGAGGAGTTAATGCATTTCCTCCTGATATTGCATTACGAGCAGCCTCACATCGGCTATTGAAATAATGTGCAACGCGATAAAATGTCAGTTGCACAAGGGCAGTGATTGGGAGGCTACGAGCGCCCTTAAGGACGGCGTTGAAACATTCGACGAGGTTTGTCGTCATGTTCCCATACCTTCTGCCCCCATCGTGGCACTGAGTCCACATATGAGGAGCGATTTGATCGAAGAACGTCTTTGCGGGTTCCCCACCCTCATCGAAGATCTTCTCCATCCACATGTTAAACTTTCTGACCTGATGCTCCCTTCCCGCGTGCTCAGCCATTCGCTTCAGATTGACACTGTGCACTTTCGTGCTGAAGTTGCTTACAACGTGTCGAAGGCAGAACCGGTGGTGCGCACGCGGTGGCTGCCAATCGGGATTGTGAGACACTGCAGCGATGATCCCTGGATGCCTATCTGATATAAGGCAAATGTCGTCCCTATCGGTAATGGAACGAAGACAACACAGAAACCAATTCCATGTGTCCAAACTTTCCTCTTGCACAATAGCGAATGCAAGGGGGAATATTTGCCTATTTGCATCCGGGCACGTCGCAATAAGGAGTTTTCCCTTGTACTTACCGTACAAGTGTGTCCCATCTATACAGATCACAGGAGGACAGTGGGGAAAACCCTGAATAGATGCTGCGAACGCCCAAAAGACGGATACAAATGTTACGGTCTGATCGCTGCCGGGTATAGGGTTCCACCTCCACTTTACGACAGTACCAGGATTATAAGTGCACATTGCTTCCATCCACCTAGGCAACGTCTGATAAGACTTCTCCCAATCGCCGAATACTTGGGCAATTGTCTTCTGTTTGCCTAACCAAATTTTCTTATATGAGATGGAATAGCCATAACAACGATTTATGAATTCTTTCAATGTAGCGATTGAGGTCGACGCATCACCCCTTATCATATTCACAACCTCACTAGCAATAAGGGACGACGTGATTTGGCTATGGTCTTGCGAGAGGAGTTCATTCAAGCATGTGTGCAGACCACCATATTGAGTGATTTCAAAGAATCGATGTTTCTGACGATACATCGCACGCAGTCTCCAACTGCATTCAGAGTTCTTACACCTAACAACCCATAATAGTGGGGTCGACTGCAGGACGTAGAAGTCATGGTGCGTTCGAGCGTGGTATATTCGCACAGCAGCTATCAATTGATCTTTCGACCCAAATAGCATCCCTTGACTCAGTTCTGATGATTCATCCCAACGAGTTGCCCGTATAGGAAGCTTGTCACCATGGGACAAATCTGCAGCCTCTACGTCAATTACACCATACATAGGAGGTTTGTCCATTAAATCTTCCGTATCCGTGCCATCGTTCGATTGACGGGGGGTGGGTCGACATCATTGGGGAACTCATTCGTCCCTTCACCAATTTCCTCCTCGTACGTGTCATCTTGTAAATGAACATCGTTCGTGATGTTCATCCCCACGTCCAACGCATTGTTCGCTATTGGGAACAACGATCCTGGTTGTTCTGCTGAAACATCTTCGCAAACACCATGAAAATTCGTATGGATAGTAGTTCCTTCATACGTCTGCGCCTCGAATGACGATCGTGGACATTCGTTTATATCCACAACAGGTATCCCACCAACATCAGCATCTTCTTCCTCCGCTTCAACCACGTGCTCAATAAACATTCCCGGCTGCCCATGTGCGGCGACACCCATCTAAGGAATGAGTTCAACATACAGTTGCACAGTCAAATATGTCGTCCCTACGCAGTGTGCATCCAACACCATGCGCAAACCGTAATCACTAGTTACGGGAACAACCTCATAGAAGATTGTATCATGATGCCCCTTAATCGGGTATCTTGCGGTTAGCCGCAATGCATTTTGATTTGGATCAATTTGTAAATACTTGTATATCTTCGTATGCAATTTAGTTAATTTACACCTATGACCAATTCTAATAGGTTGAACTGACGGAATACTATAACTAACATCGGTTTGGCCGGTTATAATGTTACCCCATGTACAACAATACCGGAACCAAAATACTGCTTGAACTTCCTGCCATCTAGATTGACGGCCGGTAAATATAAAAGACCTACGCAAAACAATAATTTTATGTATAAGTCGTATGCTAAGTGAATAGTGAACAAAAATTATTTTCAATACATTAATGTGCACATTATATTCTTTAAATGGGTTAGGGTACACTCATGTAATTATATGGGTCATAAATGGGTGACCCATTTACTACCGGAAATTAAATGGATAAAACGGGTCTACCCACTTAAACCATCGGCCCATTTAAATTTTCAACCTAATCATTTATAATAGTATTTTATTTAATGTATCACATTTAAAACTATACTACGAGCAAGTAACTAGTATAATAATTAAAATCTCTACGTGCATAACATAATTATGGATTGTTCAATTCGAACATTTATATAATTACATAAAGAATTATGAACGTAGTTTGACTTGGTTCGATTTTCAAACTAATTAATATGCATGCATATTCATAATTGCATAATTCGTTCAGTTTAGATATGCCCGTAATTATGTTGGTTTTTAATTCTAGTATTGGTTATACCTATTATTTGTAATTAAATTACATAATTAAATAATTAACATTATAATATTAAAATCTCCGGTGCATGATTTTATAATTATGGACCATTAAAATATAATATATGCATAATTACACAATTATGTGTATGCATGTAATTTTATTTGGTACGATTTTCCAAAAAAAAAAAAACTAATAAGCATGTATGAACATACATTACATATTTGGTTTAGCTTGGATATGCTTAAAATTATGTAGATATGTAATTATATTTTTAACTACACCTATCAATTGAAATTAAACTATAATTACGTAATTAATACCGTTATTCGGAAATCTCTGTACATAATTTTATAATTATGGACAATTCAGTACAACTATATTCATAATTACGCAATTATAAATGTACACAATTGGTTTGGTTCATATCCATGCAACATGCATGTACGTAATTACATAATTGGTATGGTTTAGATATGTCCATAATTATGTAGGTATATAATTATAATATTGGCTACACCGAGCTATCATTTGAAATTAAACTACATAATCACGTAATTAACATTATAATTTGAAAATATATGTACCTAATTTTTTAATTCTGAACAATTAAATCTGAATATGTACGTAATTATCTAATTGGTTTGATTTAGATAAGCATAATTAATAGTTTGGTTCAATTATCCAAACCATCTAACATGCATGCATGTACGTAATTATATAATTGGTTCGATTTAGATATGTCAAAAATATGTAGGTATGTAATTATAGTAGTAGGTACATATCATTAGAAATTAAATTACGTACATAACTACATAATTAACATTATTATTTAGAAATCTAACCACATACATAACTACATAATTAACACTATTATTTAGAAATCTATGTACATAATTTTGTAATATGAACAATTTGGTCTCAATAAGTACATAACTACACAACTATATAAATATATATATGTACGAATTGGTTTGATTCAGTTTTCCAAACTATTTTTTTCATAAAAAAAAGAATTTATGTTTAGAAAGAAGAGAAGCTACAATGTGCAGGGACAAGAAGTCCACTATAAAAAGAGAGAAACAAAAAAGGAAAAAAAAAAAAAAACAAAAAAACACAAGATCCCAAAAAAGAACTAAACAAAATCAACTGAGAAACCCCCTTTTCAAAACCTTACCATCAGAATTTACCGAGCTCTTCAAATTTGCTAACCCTCTTTGACCTTTCACCTTTCAACTTTTACCACCATCAGACACACTTTATTTCCTCCAATATCACTCAACTTTAAATCCATTTTATCCTCAAGAATTTGAGCTTCTAAATCCTCCTCGAAAATCTCCTCCACTAGAATGAGAAAATTCCATCCCTATGCTGAAACTTATTCAACAACCCATCATTATAAAAAATTGAAGCTCCCTCTAGACCTTCCAACAGGCATGGATCAGCATAAGATAAATCCCCTATATCATCACAGGAGCCAGAAACCTACCCATATTTTTTTGGAAATCTATCCAACAATAACCCCCCAGCACAATCAAAATCACTATTGTCATCACTTTCTAAATCTGAAACCTCATTTTAGCTTTTCTAATCTCATTTGAACCTATTGCAATCATCTCGACTTAGGAACTTTCACAATACTAAAGTCCCCTTTAAAACCTCTCCTTAGTACAGTAGTCGTTGACTCATCAGAATTTTCTCTCTTATCTTCAAATACCTTCTTCATTGCAGCACCCAAACAGGCTGCCTTTCAATGAGCAAAAACCTTATTACCTTCAAATTTATCCATTTAAAGACAAAAAACAACACACTCCCCCAACGCTGCTTTTTTTCTACTCTTCTCCACACCACCTTCTAATACATTTTCGGAACTAGACACAATTTTATCACCACCTATTTCTATTAACATGTATGCATGTACATAATTACGTAATCACTTCAGTTTAGATATGTCCGAAATTATGTAGATACGTAAATATACTATTGGTTACATCTATCATTTGAAATTAAACAACATAATACGTAATTCTAAACTATAATGACATTATTAATTAAAAAAACTAACCTTCCTCTAGATGCAGAGCCAGAACCCAAATACTCGGAACGCGGCGTGTGATATCAAACCAACTCAAAACATAAACAATTATCTCATGTAAATCTCTTAAATGAAATATTCAGGTTATTTTTCTAAATATTAAATAACATACCCCATCTTCGACTCTTAAATAGCCTCGCCTCGCCTTCACCCGAGCCCGAACGGTCACCTGCACCTCAAACGGTCACCTGCCAATGCAACGGTCGTCTGCAAGCTCGAAGCTTTGTCTGCAACTTTTCTTCTCTTCTCCTCTGCACGATTGTGTTTTGAGAAGGCTCAGGGAGGAATTCAGCGCGCAAAACAAATCTCGCAGGTTGGACCTGCGAGATTTACCACGTGTCACGATCCCTCGGAATCTCGCAGCCACGCGTCGCCTATCCGCTCGATCTCTTCTCAAATCTCGCAGGTTGGACCTGCGAGATTTACCACGTGTCACGATCCCTCGAAATCTCACAGCCACGCGTCGCCTATCCGCTCGATCTCTTCTCAAATCTCGCAGGTTGTACCTGCGAGATTCACCACGTGTCACGATCGCTCGTAACCTCGCAGCCACGCGTCGCCTCTCCGTTCGATCGCTTCTCAAATCTCGCAGGTTAGACCTGCGAGATTTCTTCACCCGTCGCCACACGTCACGTTACCCCTGTTTCTTTCTTTGCCACGTGTCGATGGCAGAGTGGCCACCAGTTTAAATCTCGCAGCATGAAGCTGCGAGATTACATGAGCATTATTTTGGAGAAAAATTCCCTGTTCAAAGTATTATTTTATATTTTATTTATTTTTAATTATAAAACGGGAAAAAACTCGTGCCCCGTTTGTGTGAAAAAAAATTAAAAAGAAATGTCCTAAAAAGGTAAAGCCCAGCTTGTTCTTCTTCTTCGTCCGAGTTGATGGGGGTTTTAAATAAATAAATTGTATATTCTGAAATGATGAAAAGTTGTACAAGTGACAGTATAAAATACTAGTACATGTACTATAAGAACTAACAATTGAATTAACAACTTAACTTAGAACTCTAAACTAACAATTCAAGAAAACACATCTATTAATATGCCCCCTCAAGATGGAGATGGTGAATAAAGATTTAACATCTCCATCTTGCCATAAAAGATGATGAAGGAAGCTCCATTGATGTGAAGCACAGATGGAGATGGTCCATAGAAGGAGATGCCAATGCACAGAGCAGGCGAGGAAGACAACAATGTCATGCGATGAGATGCCAATGTACAGAGCAGGCGAGGTAGACAACGATGTCGGATGATGAGATGCAGATGAAGAAGAAAATTGTTGTGAAGTGAAGACCAAAAATATAGCCAAGCTGAAGGCAGCATAAAAACAAAACGAAGGAAAATCCTGCAAAAAATTTCCTTCAAAAAATCAAGAAACTCCAGCTCAAGTAGAAGACGAATTCTTCAATCAAACTTAATTAACTGATAACGCGAAACAAGAACTATTGGAACTTGACACTCAAGAGAAAATACTCGGCGTTAATCAAAAACAGCACCATCTATCAAAAATAAATTTCTAAAGAAGAAGAAGACAAAAAAGCAGATCTAGAAATCTGTATCAACTGAAATTTTTCAAACACTTCGAGGCAAGATCTGAAGTTTAGCCGGAGCGAGAGAATGGCTAACCAACATATCAGACCAAATATGAGTGAGTTAGAGACGATACAGAGATGACGACAGTGACTAGCATATCAAACCAGAGATGAGAGTGGAGAGCTGCGAAGTAACTCTGAAGTTCGAGGCTCCTAACCAGCAATTTTTACAACAAAAAAAATAAAAATAAAAAACAGAGGTACCGAGCTCCAATAATGCAACCGCATTCTAACACGGGTGCTGGAATAAGGACACTGGAATCGGAGAAGTAGTTGGAAAGCGTGAGGTCGCCGGAAGACCTGGAGAGTCGAGGGCTAAGAGGCATAGCATAGGATCGAATGAGGCAAAGGAAGATCTCGATTTGTATTGAGAGCTGAGATAAGTTCGCAACGGGTACAATCCCGATCTGACTCGACGGTAATGCCATAATGAAGCGATGAGCTGGTCGCTAGAAAATCCGCAGTTCTCGACAATTGTGGTGGATTTGAACGCAAGGGGAGAACCAATGGCGGTGGCCATGAGAGCTACAACGAACCTCTAAACGACGATGACTGAATGAAATGAAGATGACGATGAGTTGAGAAGTGTTGCCAGAAATGAAAATAAGAGGATCTACAGAGGAGAGTGTCGCAGCAGAGCGGATATGAGAGGCGAGACCGCAAGAGGATCTGGAAAGGAAAATGGCAAGATGCTCAGCGGAGGAACCAAGAACTCTTCACAAGGAACAGCTAAAGAACTCTCAAGGGTTCTTGAAACTGTGAGAGAAAGTGGAAAATGCTCTGATACCAAAGTTGGGTGGTCTTGAGCCTTCTCAATCCCAAAAACTAGCTCATGGGATAAGACTTTCCCTTATACTTAATAAATGACCACCAAGCCCCTTCCACGGCCGATGTGGGACAAACCCAACATTCTTCCCCTTACAAATCGAGCTCCAAACTCCTCACAAATTGGGTTCCATATTGGCAGCACCACATGCCCAACATCCCAAGGAGAAACCATGGGCTCTAATACCATGTTAAATAAATAAATTGTATATTCCGGAATGATGAAAATTTGTACAAATGACAGTATTTATACTAGTACATGTAATGAACTAACAACTGAACTAACAATTGAATTAACAACTTAACTAACAACTCTAAACTAGCAATTCAAGAATATACATCTATTAATAGGGGTGAACTTACAGGAGTTGTCGAGGAGATGAGACGGAGAGCGACACCGTTGGCGATGGTGCTGGAGCAGTGGGACGGTCGGACGATGGGGATGTTTTCCCACTCGGCTTGTGGCTACAAAGGAGTTCTACTGAGTGAGAGGGGAGGCTTTCGAGCCGGCTACTACTGGTGGAGGCGCGGGAACCTCCATGATGGATGAGGAGAACCCAACTGGGCTTTATTTTTAAAAAACAATCCTTATAATTTCCTAATCCTTGTAATCAAAGCCTCCGTCATCGCTGACTCCGGCACCACCTATTCCATCTCCAACTGCATTCCTCTCTGCAACGTCCCCACCGTCCCACCCTCCAACAACTCCAGAACCACTACCGACGGCGTCACCATCTACCTTGTATCCCCTGTCCTCGACGACTCCTGCAAGTTCACCCTCGTTAATACTGGTGAAGAAGAAAAACTAGTTGGGCTTTACTTTTTTATGACATTCCTTTTTTATTTATTTTTTTCACACAAGTGGGGCACTTTTTGTTAATGTTGTCTCCCTTCAACTTGCCCCCCCCCCCCTAATATTATTGGCCTTTTGAGTCCGATCTCAGTTTTGATGTTGACAAACACAAGTGTCTCATATGCGTGCCTAGTGTCTTGAACAGGTTTACAATTCAGAATGCACACACAGAAAAGGAAGATGGAAGCCAAAAAAGACTTAAAACTCACATCATACTAGCGTATTCCATGAAGAGAAAAGCAAAGAAGAAAGAAGAAATTTGTTTCTTTCATTTGTATTTGCATTTAGTTTTAATCTTTGGTTTGTAATGATGCGTGCATAAGCATGATATGGATTGAATGCTCAGGTGACCGTAGACTAACCTTAGGGCACCCACACTTCATACAAAAACCTTTTCATAAAAAGATAAAATATTACAAAGGTTTTAATATAACTTTAGGGTCAATTTAGGGGTCGACCAATCTTAGATTTTCAGGCTTAGTAAAAAAGCCTCGGTCAACCAACCCATTTTAGTTATCAACACCTCGGTCAACCAAACACACTGTAGGCCAAAACTCAACTTGTTGACCTTGCCTTGAGCGACCAACTGTAGAATGAATGTACCATCCACGGTATACCAAACCATGGAACTTGACTTTTCTACTATCCCCGGGCAACCGAACTTGTAGTTTAAAAACGCCTCGGTCGACCGAACCTTATGAACCAGTAGACCAAACCATTCACCCGGCGACTGAAATGACAAAGGAAAGGAAATCGCCTTTGCTTGGCCAACCAACCCCTAACTCGCCGACCAAACCCCTTTGCAAATTCAAAATACGCTGTGAGTGTTCGGGCGACTGACCCCTAGCGTCGGGCGATCGAACCTCTCGGGTTCTGACTTAAATGTAATTATTTTTTAATTAAACAATTTGAAAATTTCCCAACGTGTCCCTAACGGTCATATTTTTTCTGAAAATTTATAAATACCTCTTCATAAGCTTAGATTAGCAACTTTGATTAGCAAATAATTTTCTCTAAAATATTTTTAATTCCTTGTTAATCAAAGTTCCCCCAAACTGATTTCATTGCAAAAATATTTTCATTGGGGTAATTTTTTACACTCTCCAACTCTCTTTATGATTCTTTAGAAAATCTTTTGAAAGAGAGCATCTTTATTTTAGGGCATTTATTTTTGCATCCATGTTTTCATAGAAAAAGTTTTATGTTGCAAAAATTATTTGAAAAACCAAAACCCAATTGAAAATATTTATGGAGAAATATTTTGTAGGGTTTAGATCTTTGAGCATTTTATTATACACATCATTTTCTCAATGGTTGAAAACATTTCTTTAAGAAAACATGCTTACTCTACTGAGCATTTTTCATATCATATTACAGTACATGTATATATTTAGAGCTTAAACTTTGTACATTTTTGCTTGTATTTAGAAGCATGTTTATATGTACAAAAATATTTTTATTAGACCAGTTGGGTTCATCCTGGAATTGAACTGGAGAGTCTCAGCCCCATAAGTGAGACTGGTTCGGTGCAGCCTAAAAATTGAATTGGGGAGTCTCAGCCCCGTAAGTGAGACAAGTTGGGCTCAACCTTGTAATTGAGCTGAGGTTTACCTCACCTCGTAAGGAGAGGTTGTAATGACTTCTGCTCCGCCCATTTAAGTGAACAAGATTAGTGCAATCCTTAGGGGGTATGCCCAAGGCAAAGACATAGGCTGGTTTGGCCAAACCTCAATAACAAGTATCATGTGTTGCTCTCTCTCTCTATCTCATTTAATTATTGCACTTTAAATTTCCAATTGTGTATGCTTGTTTATTCATAGTTCTAATTATTTGTATACACACTTTTATTTAAATAAGATATGTTGCACCTGTATGTTCACACTTATAGCTTAATCATTTTACATACATGCTGTAATATCAAATGGGATATGATATGTGGTGAATCGGCAAATGTTTAATTTAGTCAAAAAGTTTTAAAACCCAATTCACCCCCTCCCTCTTGGTATCACACCAATTCCAACAATTGGTATCTGAGCGAGGTTGCAATAAGCTTAAACGCTATTTGCATAAAGATTGCAACGGCTCATTTTGTTGGTGTATCCCAATTTGAAGGTCAACCCTTTGCAAATCCTCCAGTGTATTCATTGCCTAGATTTTACTATTTGATTATTGAAAATGATTTTTGTAAAATCAAATGATTGAAGGATTTGGAAAGAGTTTATCAAAAATTTTCATATCCTATTGAAAATGATTTTAAATGTAAAGTTTCCCAAACCTAAAAAAGATTTGAAAAAGCATGTCACCATTTTAATGCATACTATTTGAGTGTCATACATGTTTTTCTATGCCTTAGTCACTAATGCTTTACACAGTTTATGATCTTTGAGTGCTAAAGATTTTGGGAACTAGTTGAGGTATGAAAAAACCAAGAGAGAGATGAACACAACTCCGAGCTTAAACAACTAAGAAGGAATAAAACGTATAGGTATATCTATCCTCCTTCTATCCTATTGAATATTTCATGCAATGATTCATACTATATATTTTGTGTTCTATTTTTTATGAATCATGTGTATTTTGTGTTGATTACATGCCATCTTATGAGAATTCATATTTATACTCATAAAATGCTTGGGTAAAACATATGAGGGGTCATAATGCTTTAAACACTCAAATAGTGCTTGTGCTTGTGTTGACTTGTTGAGTTCGATCCTTGGTTTTAATTATGACAAACTGCATGTTACTAATGTGTGTGCCTAAGTATTTGAACAAGTTAATCATTCAGATCACACACATGAAAGTGAAGTGGAAGCCAAAGAGGACTTAAAGCACATTATCCTGGTTGATTCTATGAAAAGTCAAAAGCAAAAGAAGAAGATATTTGTTTTAACTGTATATGTATTTTTGTTTTATTATTTGGTCTGTAATAATTCATGGTCTGTAATAACTGCATCACATGCATAATTGGTATTTATGCTCAAAATAATCATATATTGACCATAGGGAACCAAATAACCATTCGGTGGACCGACACTAGATTTTTAGGGTTAGCGTAATGACCATAGATTGATTTTAGGTCCCTAAACATCTCATAAAAAGTCCCCCAAAATGTAAAAGTTATACCCATTTGAACAGGGGTGGCTTTTGATAAAAATCAGAACCTTAAATGAACATTGACAGGGCCTCGGTGGGTCGAACCTTTGCAGTCTAATTAATTCGATCGACCGAACCGTTTGGAAGTCAATAGTTTGACTCTACATGTTTAACTGAACAATTCTTGAATAGGCCATCAACGGTCAACCGAACTACCATGTGTCTAACACCCCAACTGTTCCGTCGACCGAATCTTTAGTTCTATTTGGCCATTATCGACCGAATTGTATGAATAGCCAACCGAACTCTTTGTTTGTCGACTGAACCTCGAACGGTTCAAAATCAGATGAATACAATCAACCATATTCGCTGTTGAAAAACTCCATAGTCAATCGAACCCTTAGTACGGTCGACTGAAACTCTCCGGTTGCTCAATTTTTACCAAGGTTAAACCGAGCTTACTTTTTATTAATCCTACTTAAACTTTTTCAAAAATACCGAATGAGTCTCGAACGGTTATATTTTTTGGAGTGTCTATATATACTCCCTCATTTGGTTTAATTAGCAATTGATTAGGAAAATCATTAGCCATAAAATTTTCTAAAATTATTTTTGCTCATACTACTCATTTTGAACAAATTCTTTCAATCTTTCAAAATATATTTGCTTACTCTCCTCACTCTTTGATTTGAAAAACTATTCTTGAGGAGAATCATTTGTTCATACTCCTTGTTTTGCAAATAGATTTCAACTTGAAAGGGAGTTTAAACCTTTGAGTATTATGCATATTTCCATCCATTTTCAAACATACAACTCTCATCTTACATAATCTTTTGAAAATTATTTTTGAGAGTTAGCTTAGAAAGTTTTTCCCATAGTATTTTATATTGATAAATATTAATTGGGAAAACTCTAGATTTGCTTAGGGTCTTGCATCTTCATTGCAAGTATCTAAAGCTTGCATATTTTTATTGACGATATATATCCTAATCTTTATTGGGCATTATATTGAAAAATATTTGTTGAGAATATTTGATTAGGTTTCCCAAATTCCTTTGATTATTTTTTAATTATAATATCTTGAATCAAAGGTCTTACTCACACGTATATTGATATACACAAATTGTTGTGTGTTGATATTTCACTTGACCAATCTCACCTGAGCATAAATATCATTATCTGTGAGTGCATTGGTTATTGTTTGAGCGCATTGGTACATATCTGCATAGCATAAAAGCATTGTATTTGTACACATTGATTGTACTCAAATTGTTATATCTATTGTATTCCCGACGTGTGGTCGGAAGAGGGAGACTAGCCCTGTTAATAGTCCTGAACTGGTTCAAACCTAGTTAAGAAAATTAGGTGCACCATCTTGGTAAGGTGTTGTAAATGGTATTACTCCACCCACAAGTGAGCAACTTAGTGGAATCCTTTTGCTTGTTAGTTTGAGGCGGGGACATAGGCAGCATTCGCCAAACCCCAATAACATTTCTTGTGTCTGCTCTTAAATTCTTGCACTTTAATTTTTTGCACATGTATGCTTAGATTTAATTAATTATGAATGTGTGCATGATTTAAATATTGTGAATGATTAGGAAATATTTAGACAGACCTTAGGTTATGGTATACTGTTGTTGGATTAGTTGAACCTAAGCATAAATTTTTAAATACCCCATTCACCCCCCTCTTGGGAATACACCAATTCCAACAGCTTGAAATTCTTGAATTTTAGTATACACTATTATTATTCTTTGTGTTTCTGAAAATCTAGTCAATACTGAGTTTTAGTTATCATATCCAATCTTAGCTTAATATATACATATCATTTTGATTGGTGAACATTTGAATATATTGGCTATCCCCTTTGAATGGACAAAATATTTTTTTAATTGTTATAAGATTTGTGATGCTATATATGCCTAAATTTAAAAAATCTTAAATATAGCATATTTAGTACATTATGCTAAGATTTGTGGTTTAGGGAATTTATCATAGTATTGTATATCATATAACCCTGAACTCATAATGCTCTTAAATGTTTAAATCATATTTAAATGCATTTAGAAGATAACAAATAAGCAAAATATGCTCATATTCTTAAAAAGAAATTTTTGATCAATTCAGTTAAGTACTATAAAGCCAAAGTCATGTTTATTGAACATTTAAAACACTTGGCTAAAATCTTAATGATTTGGTTGCATATTTGAGGGGGAGCAACCTTGCTTAAAATTCATCCAATAAACATCTTAAATTTCTGCTTATACTTTTTGGATGATTTATTGTTGAGTTAAATGCAAATATCCATTTGTGCTAAATGAATATACTTTATGATGAATAGATATTTTTTTTAAAAAAATTGATCTGCTTTGAACTGAATGCCACTATCCATTCTTGCAAAATGATTATATTCTTTGATGGATAGTTTAGTATTATATTCTTTGATGGATAGTTTAGGTTTTAAAAAAAAAAAAAACTGTTAAATCTACTGAATGCATGCTTTATCTGGAACGCCAACTACATGGCTAATGCAGTACATTGTGAATTGCATGATGGTAGTGGATATAGGTTCTCGCATGCTTGAAATGAATGGTATCTACATTATGTAGATTATTGTGATATGCTTACTAAAATCTGTCAAGTTTTAATGCATGGATTTTTTGGGAAATGTTCAATTTACAGACGGCATGCTACTGAAATTTCAATAGACTTTCCCAACATAGTTAAAAAATATAAATTATGCACTAAGAAGAAAATGACTTAATGTATGCTAACTAAGATTTTTTTTTTTTAAATATGAGTGAATAATAAATAGAATATTAATCCTCATCGTTAATTGAAAATGCATGCACAAGAACATATAGGGAAAGACTACACTAGTCATATGATAAAATGCCTTAATAGATAACTAGTGTAGTTATGTTAAAAGGGGTACTTATACTATCTGGTTTACTTAGTGGAATTAATTTTTGATTAGTATAAACCACTCAGTTCTCCTTCCTAGGATACTGAATTATAGAATAGGTTTGTACATGTCAAATTCAAAATTCTATATAAATTAAAAACATGTACACATTTTGTGATCCTATGAGCGACTAGTTTATGGACATCATTTGGTCCAACACTTTGGGTTATGAACTTCACTCAGGACCTAAATGGTAAAACATCATCCTTATAGTTAAAAGTCTCATATCTTGATGATGGTCCATAGATTATGGAATTGCATAGCTTAGGGGGAGTTTTCATACCGCACACACTCATTGTGGATTTTGAGTTGTGTCATTCTTTCTTTGAACTCTTATTGCATTATCTCAAGTATAGCCTTGATGGGCTATCGTATTTCAAATTTAAATGCAATATGTCATGCTATATACTAAATGTCTAATATTTTCTGCATACTGAAATCCTTAGAAAGGATGAAATATGAGGAATGTTCTTAAATGACTATCATTCTTGAGCTATAATGCAAGTATGTATGCATGCAAATACACAGGGGGAGTTTAAGCCCCACTATTAAGAAAAATGAGTTAGTGCTTAATGCCTATATTCTCTTGTATGTTAAGTCTTGTTATGAAGGATGAAATAGGTTGAATGTGCTTGAATGAAATTCATCCACGACCGTAAACGCACTTATGTGTGCTTGAGACTATACCGGGGAGCTTAAGCCCCATTCTTAAGAAAAAGATAGAAACTACCTACCCCATGGATTGACACTTTTATTGTTTCCATTTTTTGAGTCCAAAGGTTCTCTAGGCACCTTGAACATCATATCTTGTCTCCATTGAAAATCTTTGATATGGATTGTTCCGGGTACACATGTACACCACGCATGACTTAGTGTTTGATTTTTTAAGGCATGTGTGTCTAGAAATAGTTTTACTGGTAAAATTAAATTAGTTTAACTTATATCCAATAAAACTTGTTTAAGAATGGGAATGGTACTTATACTGTTTGAACGCTTAATAAACTTGCACAGTCAGTATCAATATAAGTAGTTAATTGAATCTAAACACGTAGTCAAATTGATAGGGGGAGCATCTGAACACATATTTTGTTAGCCTTGGTGCAATCCCAAAAGGTGGGTGAATTGGAGATTTAAAAAATCTTCTTAGGTTTATCTAATCCAACAATCAGTATTACGCAACCTAGAGGCAATCTAAGCAATTTCAAGCCCAATCAGATATTTAACCAATAAGCATAAACATACAGGTGTAGAAAATAAAGTGTGAAAAATAAACTGACACCAGATATGTTATCAGGGTTCGGCCAACACTGCCTACATCCTTGCCTTGGCTCACCAGCACAAGGATTCCACTACGGCTCACTTAACGGGTGAAGTAGCACCGATTACAACCAGGTCAATTAACGGGGCTAACCTTAACCTACACCTTACCAGGATGGTGCACCTAGTTTTCCTAATCGGGTCTAAGTCAAGCTAAGACTATTCAACAGGCTTAGTCTCTCTCTTCAAGCCCACGCCTGGAATACAACGAATATGAAAATTTTTGTACAAACAAACACTTCTTACACAAGCAGATATGTACTACAATATAGTCTAGATAATATGCAAGCACGGATGATAGTAAATGTGCTCAGCTCTTAATATTTTTCTAAACACCCTGTCTAATGTAAATCAATAGTTAAGATCTAGAGTGTATTTCCAAGCAAACTTTGAAACAAATAATCAATGTAAATCAATCACCACAAGTTTCAAAGTGTTCTAACAATAATATTCAAAATATCTCAAATAAGATTTTCTCAAAATTAATAGCTCAAGAGATATTTGAAAATGTATAAGCTTGTGTAAAAATATTTTTGCAAATCAAATATCACAAGCTTGATGAGTCTTGCAATCAAGATGCAAAGACTCACTAGCTATAAGGGTATTCCCACTCAAAGACTTATTATTTAAATCAGGGGAAGAACCCTAACTAAGAACTCTCAATGAATATAACAATCAATGCAAGCAAGGAGAGTTTTAGCAAAATGAATTACTCAATAACACTCTTGGGAACTTGATCTATTAAGGGAATAGCAAAATAAATAGTGTATGGGCTTTGTATAGGAAAAATAAGCACTTGAGTTTTGAGAGCATTTTTGGCTAATCCTGTTTTCTAATCTCTCTTAACCTTTGCAAATGAAGCCCCATATATAGACTTGGCCAATTTTATGATCGTTGGGGACTCATAGGGAATTATTAAAAAAGTTTTAAATGAGTTTAAGGATTTTAACCCTATTTAACCCCAAATTACTGAAGTAAAAAAAAAAATAACCCAAGAGTTTCGGGTGCCCGAGCTGAAGTTCAACCGCCTGAACAGACACATCAAGAAAAGGTATCTTGAGGTTCAAGTGCTTGAATTTTAGTTCGGTCTGCCGAATAAGGTGATTCCTTAAAAAGATCGCAATTCAGTCGCTTGGTCTTAAGTTCAGTATGCCGAACTTGGACTTTCAGTCGCCCGAGGCATATTTGAATGTGGGGTTCGGGCTGTCGAGTTGGTCGAAAAGTACCTGAAAGAAGTTCGGTCAACTGTGGAAGATACGTTCATTTTAGTTCGGTCTGCCGAAGTCAGGTCAACATTTTGACTAGTCCATAGTTCGGTCGACCGAGGCAATTTGAACTGCAAGGTTCGATCGCCCGAATGCCTTCTAATTTTTACCTAAGGTAATTTTCTTTGTTTTGAAATATTACTTGATAATTTGAGAACTATGTTAGGGCTTTGTGCACGTAAGTGAAGGAACCTAAGGACCAACTAAGGTCATTTTGAGGATATCATCCTACCATGCATGATGTAGATTATTACAGACCATATTGTGGTATAGTCCATAATTAAATGGCAATCCTGAATGAAGAATATAATAAAACAATTACAAATACAACACAGTATTCTTCAATCTCTCGTGGGATCACCATACGCCATCATGAAATAGCAATATGTTCAATTTCACATGTAGAGTGAACCTACATGCAGGCTCATGACAAACATCAGTACAAAGTGTATTTGTCAGTATCAAAACTGAGATATGACCAACTAGGTCAACAATCTTCCCCTTTTGATGATGACAAATACTTTATGCAAAAGTAGGTACAACCAAGAAAGGCTCCCCCTGACTATATCCATAAAGAGAATTAAAGCTCAATTATTTATTAATGTACCCAAATTTTCCTCTTCTCCCCCTTTTGGCAACAGCAAAAGGGCTAGGACACATAGCATGAAGGCAACAGTCATTTAGATACAAAAGATAAATTGGGAAGATTTCTAAAAAATTCGGCAGCATGCCGTTTGAAAATAAAGCATTTTTCCAAAATAAATTTGTACCTAAGTGACCTGTTTTGAGTTCAACAATCAATATATAGAAATTTTTATCCAACAACTCAAACAGTTCAGTAATTATAAAGTCAAAGAGCTAATATAATCATGCAGCACAAAGGACTTAAGAATACCAATTGTTAGATGTTACCAATTGTTGAAATTTATATATTCCCACAAGATAAAACATTTTAGCACTGAATACGTTTGATTTTCTCAGATCCGTACATTTCAAAGTAAGGTGGCTCCCCCTTAGATTGTGCATTCTTCTTTAAACTTATAATTTGAACAAAATACACAAGTGTTTAAAAACTTATAAATATACTGCATCACAAAAAATTATCTTTTAGAATCAGGCATAATATGTGTTTTCTTAAAAGAAACCCCCTTTTTATAAATCTGATACCAATTATTGTTTTGGGGGATACAATTTGCCAAAAAGATAATGAAATTCAGTTCAACAAAAAAAAAAAAAGAGTGAAGTGAACTAGAAAAAATCGTATTTAAGATAATCATAATGCACAAGAAATGATGTTTTAGAGACACAATGTAACGCCCCGACCCAATAGGTGGGCCCGAAGTGCTACTATTCATACATAGTTTGCACATATCTGATAACATACATAAACTACCTGCCCTAAACGGGGACATACAAGTGTATCATACAGATCTATGCTTTTATATATTGTGGAAAACATAAACATTCATACTTGATCTATTAGACTTACTAAAGTTTCTAACTGTATCCTTACATACATACGATCGTACTTAAAACATAACATATTCTTACAATCCCCAAAAAGACATTATGAACTAAGTCTATTACATATAAAAAATACTTATGTAAACTAAAAACAGTACTAAGTTTCGATGTCCCTCAAAAAGCTTAGGACTGGTTTCCTGAAGGACCTGAAACAAAGGTTGTAAGTTGGGGTGAGACACTTCTCAGTAAGGTAGAAGATATTAAATCAGTGTGTGACAACATGTGTTTAAACCAATTGCAATCAGTTACGTATATAACATATTCTCAATACTGTGATATTGGCGATATATAGATATAAATCCTGCAATAGCTAATTCAGCATCATAACAAGCGAGAGTTCCCGAGGTTAGGGTAGGATACAGGCCCATACACTATACAATCCTTCTTCCCGGTACTCAAACCTGTGACTTTGCCCATTTTTTTTATATCATGCATATGCATTTTTAGAACACCGTCCAACTTTGGAACAACAATAACTATGCCAAACTACCCCGTGGTGCTGGTTGTGCGATAATAAAGCACTGATCAAGCCCTGTTCGTGCAGACGTTGTCAGGCATCATAATTTACTCCAGTCTGTCTTGGCCATCACCACCCTGGTCCATGATCAACCAATGGCCCTTCATACTAAGACGAATGCATAGATACCCACATTGAGAACATAGGTGTGGTTGCACTGTATCTCATATTCTAGCAAAGGTACCGCTCTTACATAATAACATTAAGCTTTTAAGGCTTTCATAACTATGAGCTTTTTAAGGCTCTCATAGTAACAAGATGCGGTCCCAATATTATATGTACGATTTACAATAAAACACATTAACCTATGCAATTCCAGTATTTTTCACAATCTCATTCATGCATTCTTTCATACATTCTTTCTTTCATTCAAACTGTGGTATAAACCGACACTCACACTATCGGTTTAACCCTTTCACATATAGAGCTTGGTATCTAACCAGAACCTATTTTCCATATTTTTTTTTATAACAATTTGAAACTTCAGTTCCCATAGTTCACATACATATTAATAAATTCCACATATTCCATTCCATAACATATGTCACACTCGTTTGGGTAAAAACAAACCATACATAGCATATAGTTTGAAAAACATTATTTAAACAGAAAACAAGGGTTCCAAGCATCCCCTATTTTAGGTTGAATACAAATAAAGTAGCTTTGGAAAGTTTGAAGGTCATATGCCAAAACCAAACTTTTTACCAAAATCGTAAAACTGAAAAACCAACACTTTTACCCTGTGAAACTTTTGCAAATGAACAGTCAAAACCTACATATAAACATAGGCTAACTTTTTCGCAGTTTAGTTTTCTAAAAATACTGATGTAAAAAAATCCCCTTACCTTTTTCCCGAACACTGAAATACAAACTATATGGCTCCAAAACAGTGAACTGAGTTCCCAAAACCTAAAAACCAAAGAACAACACTTCAACACAATCCTATTTACTACAGATCAATTGAAACAAAAATGAACTTAGACCCTTACCTCGATTTCGGGATAAAACCCGGAAATCCTCGAAATGAAGATCCGATCCACTACAATTGTAGAGGTTTTCCTCCTGATCCATGTGGAAACCTTCGATCGTCGAAATGGACGACGAACGGCAAAGGATCGAAGAGAGGGAGAGAGAGAGAGAGAGAGTTCACAAGTTCTAGAGAGAGAAAGAGATATCTTTTGTGATTTATTAACCCCTAAGGAATGAAAAATGATATTTATAGATCCCTTGACCTAGTCAAATTCGTCGACGAATGGTGTCTTCGTCAACAAGCCATAGAAGGCTCTTCGTCGACAAACCCTAGTCTGCTATATTTTTCCTATCGGTCGGCATCTCTTCATCACTAAGGCTCTGAATTTTGGCAATGAACCTTATAGGGCATTCGTCGACGAGAACCTTGGCTTCGTTGACGAAGCCTACTAAATTTACCTTTTTACCCTTTTCTTATTTATTTCCTTATTTTATGGGTTCGGGCCTCTACACACAACCTAATTTTAAAAATATTCAATTTTTATAAAAACATAGGCTGTGTGCAGTGATTTTGAGAAAAATTTGGCAGCATTTTGCCTAAAAATATGACTTTTCCCATAAATACCTGCCACTAATAAACCATTTAAATATATGCAGACACTTCATATGATTCAAATAAAATTGAGCTAAGTGCACAAATTTTTATATCCAAAAAAAGCACATCCATTAACGTCTTTAACAAACAATTGAAAAACTTTGGAAAAATGTCAAACATAAATCCGGCAACATGTCGTCTCTAAACAGGACATTTCCAATATCAACTTGCACAAAAGGTTCTCAAGTAGATAGTATATCATACAATTTTGAGCATGAGAGAACCTAATATTTCTACCACCAATTCATAACATCTGTATTCACTATGCAAGAGGTCGTTTAGTGAGAGTGCATAACCGAAAAGCAAAATAAAAGGCTGTTTAGTTATTACAGTCCCCAAATGTAAATGTATGTGTGTAGTAAAAGATGAGATAGATAAAAGGTAAAGAGCAGCTAAACTCCAAGGACTCCTCTAAGTCTCACCACCATCATGCTCATCGTTCTCATCACCACTCACCTCCATCTGATCCTCGCCAATGCCCTCATCATTCATGTCCCTCAAGCGCTCACCGAGTATATGGAAGTTCACCCTCACATCATACTGGAAATCGGAAAACTCGGCGTAGAACGCATCATGCCTGGCTTGGGAGGAGGAGGCCTGCTCTTTGATCTCCCCCTAGATGGAGGTCTTAAGCAGATAGCTCCTCAATAAATGTAGTGACACCGGTAATGGCAGCCATAATCTCGACATTCGACGACACGTGGAGCTGCTTCTATGGAACCTCCTGAGGCCTTGGACCTCTCAAGTATGGTAGGTAACCACATCGTACTCCATCAACTTTAGAGTAGTGGAGGAGAAGACGTATGTGCTCTTGATCTTCTTTAGTACTGCATATGGAGTCCTCATGACTCTCTCTCTCTCTGACAAACATCCTAGATAGGATGACTCCATATGGAAGTATGATCCTCTATGATTTAGATATAAGACCTAGGGATCATGGAGTCTTCCTATTCTATCCTATCGACACTTGGAACATCTTCGGGTCAAGGAGAGATGGATTCGGATTTCTCTTTCACTCTCCACACTTGCTTCATTTTGACCTCTTTCCTTTTGAATGCACAATCAAACTTAATGTGCCCCTTCTTTTTGCACAATGCACAATAGGTATGGGTATAAGGACCGGAGGAGGTACTAGCATAATTATCAGACTTTCTCACAAAGTACCCCATATACAGATTTTTCTTCTTTTTATTTCTAACTCCATTAGAATTGTCTTTTCCTCTAGTGAACGTATGGATGATCTTAGATTGGTCTTCTACTTTCTTTTCTAGCTCTTGTATTTTTATGTTCTTAAGACCTTTGCAAACATCTTGTAATTTAATGAACTCTTTAGTCATGTTGTTTGCTTTATATTCAAGTTCTGCAATGAGAAGATCTTTATTATTATCACTCAATGTTTAAGATCTTACTGCATTCAACTCTTTTTCTAACTTCTCATTCTTGTTTACTAAATGTTTGATTTTTAAACCATTTTCCCTTTCAACAAAAACTTTTGACTCACATTCTTTTACACCTGTCTCATACTTGTTTTTCAAAGCAGTATATCTCTTATTAGCTTTAACAAGTGACTTATGAATTCTAACATATTCAATTTGCAATTCTTCATAAGTAGGCATGCTTTCACTATCAGAACTATCATATGATTCAGTATCAGATGCATAATTCAATTCATCACATCAATCATTACCAAATTTATCTACTAGAATAGAAGGAGTCGAGTCTACCTTATCATCGGTTAAGGCAATAAAGCACGATTTACCTCCTCCAAGATCCATAGAACTTGAGTCACAAGGAGTGATAACTTTATCTTGCATAGTTGCCCCATATCTCCTCTTAAGTTCCTCTTAGATCTCTTTAGCACTGTTACATGTCATAACCTCACAGAGTATATTAGAATCTAAAGCGCAGCAAGGTATTCATGGCATCAAAATTTATTTGTATCTACTTCCTATCATTATCATTCAGCTCAAGTTCAGATTTAGGAACATCAACACAATCAATGACTTTCATAGGTATAATATCTCCTGGGCAATGACTTTCCAGAACCTCCAATTCAAGGCTTTAACAAATATAGTCATTCTAAATTTCCATAAAGCAAAGTTTTCACCACAAAACACTGTAGGAATCGTAACTAACATTCCCTCACAAAAATGGGATACACTAGCATGAGCCATTATGATCTTTTTACTAACTAATTGTTAAGTCTAAGTAACAGGGCTCTGATACCACTTGTTAGCCTTGGTGCAATCCTAAGGGGGGGGTGAATTGGAGATTTAAAAAATCTTCCTAGGTTTATCTAATCCAACAATCAGTATTACGTAACCTAGGGGCAGTCTAAGTAATTTCAAGCCCAAACATATATTTAACCAATAAGCATAAACATACAGGTGCAGAAAATAAAGTTCAGAAAATAAACTGACACCAGATATGTTATCGGGGTTCGGCCAATACTGCCAATGTCCCCGCCTTGGTTCACTAGCACAAGGATTCCACTACGGCTCACTTAACGAGTGGAGCGGCACCGATTACAATTAGGTCAATTAATGGGGCTGACCTCAACCTACAACTTATCAGGATGGTGCACCTAACTTTCCTAACCGGGTCTAAGCCAATCCGAGACTATTCAATAGGGCTAGTCTCCCTCTTTAGGCCCACGCCTGGAATACAACGAATATGAAAATTTTCGTACAAGCAAGCGCTGCTTAGGCAAACAGATATGTACTACAATACAATCCAGATAATATGCAAGCACGGATGATAGTAAATGTGCTCAGCTCTTAATTTTTTGCTAAACACTCTTTCTAATGTAAATCAACAGTTAAGATGTAGAGTGTATTTCCAAGCAAACTTTGAAACAAACAATCAATGTAAATCAATCACCACAAGTTTCAAAGTGTTCTAACAATAATATTCAAAATATCTCAAATAAGATTTTCTCAAAATTAATAGCTCAATAAATATTTGAAAATGTATAAGCTTGTGCAAAAATATTTTTGCAAATCAAATATCACAAGCTTGATGAGTCTTGCAATCAAGATGCAAAGACTCACTAGTTATAAGGGTATTCCCACTCAAAGATTTATTATTTAAATCGGGGAAAGAACCCTAGCTAAGAACTCTCAATGAAAATAACAATCAATGCAAGCAAGGAGAGTTTTAGCAAAATGAATTACTCAATAACACTCTTGGGAACTTGACCTATCAAGGGAATAGCAAAATAAAGAGTGTATGGGCTTTGTATAGGAAAAATAAGCACTTGAGTTTTGAGAGCATTTTTGGCTAATCTTGTTTGCTATTCTCTCTTAATCTTTACAAATGAAGTCCTATATATAGACTTGGCTAATTTTTTTTGCCGTTGGGGACTTATAGGGAATTATTAAAAAAGTTTTAAATGAGTTTAAGGATTTTAGCCCTATTTAACCTCAAATTACTGAGGTAAAAATAAAAGCAACCCAAAAGTTTCGGGTGCCCAAGCTGAAGTTCAATCGCCCAAACAAACACATCAAGAAAAGGTATTTTTGAGGTTTGGGTTCCTAAATTTTAATTCGGTCTGCCGAATAAGGTGATTCCTCAAAAAGACCGCAATTCAGTTGCCCAATCTAAAATTTGGTATGAAGAACTTGGACTTTCGATCGCATATTTGAATGTGTGGTTCGGGTTGCTGAGTTGGTGGAAAAGTACCTGACACAAGTTTGGTCGATCATGGAAGATACGTTCATTTTAGTTCGGTATGCGGAACTCAGGTCAATATTTTGACCGGTCCACGGTTCGGTTGAATAAGGCAATTTGAACTGCCAAGTTCGGTCGCCCAAATGCCTTCTGATTTTTAACTAAGGTTATTTTCTTTGTTTTGAAATATCCCTTGATAATTGAGAACTATGTTAGGGCTTTGTGCACATAAGTTTGGGAACTTAAGGTCCAACAAAGGTCATTTTGAGCATATCATCCTACCATGCATGATGTAGATTATTATAGATCATATTGTGGTATAGTTCATAATTAAATTACAATCCTGAATAAAGAATATAATAAAATAATTACAAATAAAACACAATATTCTTCAATCTTCTGTGTGATCATCGTACGCCATCATAATATAGCAATCTGTTCAATTTCACGCGTAGAGTGAACCTACATGCAAGCTCATGACAAACATCAGTACCAAGTGTATTTGTCATTATCAAAACCAGGATAAAACCAACTAGGTCAAAATATTTCCATCAAGTTATGCTCACCAACATTGTAGGCTTAGATCTGTTCTAAATTTATTGTGGCATGTGCCTAAATGCGATGTTTATATTGAAATTTTTATTGAATTAAAACGTTGCTTGGCCATAATTCTTTGTTTTTCCATATGATGCCTATTTTTAAATTTTTTTAATATCTTTGGATCTATATGGTTGTATTTTCCTAGTACTTTGTGATTTGTCCTTAAATGATAAACTAGAAAAATAATGTTTGCTTGAGTTTTGAATTAAAGTTTCTTTTTCAGCAAGCATATACCCCCAGTATTTATCGAAAAATCATAAGGGGATATATTTTTGATACCTATATATATGTAGAGACTCGAATAATGAAAATAAGGAAATTAAATAAGAAAGGAAAAAGGGATTTTTAGTAGCTTCGTCGATGAACTCCATGTTCTCATCGACGAAGGCCCTTTTGAGGTTCATCGCTGAAATTCAAAGCTTCATCGACAAAAAGATCCAGAACGTCAGGAAAATATCAGACTTAGGGTTTGTCGATGAGGCCCTTCTTTTGTTGACAAACAACCATATGTGGTTCGTCAACAAAGGCATCATTTCGTTGATAAATTTGACCGGGTCAAGGGGTCTATAAATAGATTTTCAATTGCTTCATGGTTAAGAAATAAAAATATCTCTCCCTCTCTCTCTAGAACTTGTGCCTACACTCTCTCTCTCTCTCTCTCTCTCTCTCTCTCTCTCTCTCTCTCTCTTCGATCCTTCATCATTCATTGCCCGTTTCAACGATCGAATGTTACCACGAGGATCAGGGAGCGAATATCTACAAATCTAGCAGAGTGGATTCTTGATTTCAGAAAAAAGGTAGGGTTCGATTTTCGAGCATCTCGGGTGTTTTTTAGGATATAGGTAAGGGGATTATATTATATTATATCATGTATGTTTATGAGTTCTAACAGAATGAAATGTTAAAACGGATTTTAGATAAACAGTTATAGCTTTTCCAAAGTTTCCGAGCCTTGGGTTCGGTTGACCGACTTTATTTTCAAAACCAGCTATTTAAATTTAAGTATGATATTTTTAAAATATAGTATTGTTCTTTCTGTACGTTTTTACCGATTGGAAAGTTGTTATTTCAAACTATAGTCTTATTTTAAAATCAACCAAAGACAGTCGAGTTGATTATCTCCATTTTTCCCGTATTTAGCTATATATCTATATTTAGTAAAATAACATCCTGGAGATATTCATACTACCGTTTTAGCAGCAGTATATATGTTCTCAAGGAAATGAGTTATGTATGAATTACCAGATGAAAATTGTGTGGCATGAGTATATTTGTAATTGGCATTAAATGAGCAGGTTTTGTGTAATACTGGACTATAACGACTATAAGCCGAGATGAGAGATATGATAGTTATATGTCACTACAAAAAAAAAAAAAAATCATTTTAAGTGATGAAAGTATTAGAGACAAATTCAATATCGTCACTACAAGTTTGTATTAGTGACGGTTTTTAAAAATCGTCACTAATACTTTCGTCACTAAAAATCACGTGAGAAATAATTTTTTACGTGGAAATTATACTAGAAAAATTTTAGCAACGATTCTAGGGTATTAGTGACGAATTTAATCAGTCACTAAAAGTCACTTATTAGTGACAGTTAGTTAACCGTCACTACTAGTATTTATTAATAAAAAAAAAAAAATTATTTGATACTATTAGTGAGAATTTAGATTTGTCACTAATAGTTTTTTTATTTAAAAAATATATTAAAAAAATTTATTTGATACTATTAGTGATAGTTTGTAAAATTCGTCACCAATAGTAGGATATTAGTGATAGTTTAGATTCGTCACTAATAATTTTTTTATTTAAAAATTTTTTTTAAAAAATATTTGACACTATTAGTGACAACTTGTAAAATTCATCACTAATAGTAGAGTATTAGTGATGGTTTAGATTCATATCTAATAGTTTTTTTATTTAAAAAATTTATTTGACACTATTAGTGACAGTTTGTAAAATTCGTCACTAATAGTAGGGCATTAGTGACGGTTTAGATTCGTCACTTATAATTTTTTTATTTAAAAAATATAAAAAAATTTATTTGATACTATTAGTGATGGTTTGTAAAATTCATCACTAATAGTAGGGTATTAGTGACGGTTTAGATTCGTCACTAATGGTTTTTTATTTAATTTTTTTAAAAAAAAATTATTTGACACAGGGGGGGTAAGCATGTTATGTTTGTCACTATGTATCTAACGTGTGTAAATAATTAAAATATATTTATTATGAAAAAATTATTTGACACAGGGCGGGTAAGCATGTTATGTTTATCACTATGTATCTAACGTGTGTAAATAATTAAAAATATATTTATTATACATCCATCTAATATTTGTACTTCTTATATTTACTTGTCTAATATTTTGCAAACATAGCACCAGGAGGTCGTCGTGGCCGACTTCCTTCTAGGCTCTTGACTACATCACATGAGAATGATCTGACATCCTCGAGATCGGCAAAGCCCGTCAGTCTTGATGTGGCACCATCATTGTTTAACCTATCGAGACCTTGGCCAGACATGGATACCTCTGCTCGGGATGACACGCAGGGTGAGTTGCCCACCAAGGTGAGCAGCGTTGGTAAGGTTACAATTAACTTATTTCAATGTAAACTATTGATTTTTATTCACGTGTATGCTTAAAATATTGTTCTTAATTTAACTCTTCTTTCAGCATCAACATCCACGATCAGGTTAGGTCGTGGTGTAGTGAAGAACACGGTGCTTAAGAAGCACCTGAAGAGGACGGGCCAGCTCATTAGGATCAACATTCCTCTAGGATTCACCACCCCATATGACGATTGGTGCCCAGCGTGGACGCGAGAGCTTAGCATTATATGCCGATAGTATGCTCCAATCACCGCCTTTAGCTAGTGGCAGGTGACTGAGGTGCAGTATATGGTTCTTTACATGCGCATCTTCATAAGTAATCCCAAACCTTTAATTTTTTTGACTTTTTATATTAGTCAAACAACTGTCTAACATTCTAACTGTATCACCTATGCAAGAGGAGTTCAATGTGGACGTTCTCCACGAAGACCATGTGAAAAAGGCGGTGGACGTCCAACTGTGCAATAAATTTAAGACTTATCGTGCGAAAATGTGCGAACATTTTCGTACGATGGGAGATCAAGCAGAAACCCACCTATATAATAAGATATCCCAAGAGGATTGGGAGGTGGTGTGTTGCCATTTTTGCGATCCATGCTATTAGGTGATGTGTTTGTATTATAATAACTACTTTAAGCTTTGATGTGGCTAATAAGAGGTCATTACATCTTTTTTATAGACTATATGTGAAAAAAATAGTGCGAACCGCAGCAAACTCCCTACGACGCATTGTGGTGGGTTGAAGTTATTCATAAATCATCAAAGGGTAATTGCTATATATTAGACTATCTGACCAATACCTGAATTAATATTAATGATGTTTTATATGATAATGTAGTGTGATCTCGAGACGGGTGCAGAGGAGCTGCTGCTAGATCTTTATCAGAGAACACCCCAAAAGCGCTCGGGGGAGTGGTGCGACGGTGCGCAGGACAAACATGTAAGTCAAAGAAAATATTTAGTTTATAATTTGATTCAAAACATCAAAGTTGTATTCTTATTTCTACCTGTTTATCATTTCCATGACTGAAAATAGATGAGGATGGTCGAGCTGAGGGATGCCATCAAATGACGGATTACCAAATAATGGCTTAGGTGCTTGGGGAATGAGCAGGGGGTTGGGTGAAAGGTTTTGGAAGTGGATACATTGCCCTAATAGCATCATCTTCGATGGGTGCGGCGAATCGTGCTAAGATAGAACAAGTGCGTTGAGACGTTGAGACTTGGGCGGATGAGATGGTTCAGCAAATGTGTAAGATGGAAATGGAGAACTAGCAATTGAAAGACATGGTGTCTAAAGTCTCGATAGAGAACTAGAGTTTGAAAGACATGATGTCTAATGTCTCAATGGAGAACCAGCAATTGAAAGACAAGATCTCCATTGTTGAAGCCATGCTCGCCAAAATTATGAACAGGCAAGCACAGTTCAAAGAAATTATGCGTCAATCTCGACTAGATGATGCAGGTGGCTCCTCTCATTAGAAGGTATGTAAAAAGTAATTTCAATATTATGCTGGTAGTTCTTATTCTTGTTTAATTCTATTCATATGCTGAATTGTGAATTGTTGGGAGTTACTGGAACTGGATTGCATACCAATATTAGGACTTGATTTATCTTTTTTGCAATTTCACATATGCATAGACAGACCCTTGGTTGTGTACTGATGCTGCTTGCTTAGCTAAACCTAGGAAGAACTTTTGTGACTTGCAGGTTTGGGAAATGTTCTATTTACGGACGGCATGCCGCCAAAATTTTTTTAAATTCCAATGCTTAAGTTTGAATTGGATTAAATATAGAAGGGTGTCTATGTGTTATGTGACCGGTATTCTTTCCATGAGTAATTGTGTCATACCAACATGTGCAATGATGCAGGCATAGTGAACAATGAAAATGAATGCATGTACAACTCACCACACTGTTGACACCTATTTTGTATTTAATAGTGGTGGCTTATGTTGTTCATTTAGGTATGCACTGCAAACAATATTTTTTTATTCCTATAGGTTTTTTCATCTCCTTGGGCTCAAAAAATATTCACTAGCTAAAATATTCTAGATTAACTTGTTCAAAGTTGTTGCCTTTTTATATGTAATTTTTTGTGTGCGTGCATGTGTATGTGTGTGCTATTGCCACCTATGCCTTACTCTTGAAAAACTAACCTTTACTGTTCTAAGACTTGAGTCTGAACCTTTCTCTGAAGAGGGATCTGTCTTATTATGGATCCAGTGATATGGTAATATTGTAGTATGTTTTACTTTCATGCAATTACCTATGGTTTTCTTCAAGCTTAATAGTGTCAATAAGTACACAGCAGCTTGTATTTTTCAACATAGAATATTTATTTCATAATTAATGTTACGAGTCATCGTTTTGTGCTTAGCTACTTTTGCATGTTTCCATGCTGATGAAGTAATGGTTGAAATTGGTATTGTTTCCATTTCATGGTTGCCTCAATCAATTCTATGTTCTGATTAAACTGTAAATTTTATAGGTTTGAATTTTTATTGATGATTTTATGATAATGCTATAAATGTTCAAGAAACATCAAGACAATTAATTAAATTTCAATTCAGATAGAAATTTTTAAAGCCTTGATATATAGAAATTTCAATTTCAATATGGACTTCAATTTCATTTAAAAAGAATTTATGGAAACCTGTACAAATGATGGCAACCTTGAAGGAACTTTGGGAGATGTTAATGGGCATGATTATGCATAATTTGGATAAAAGATAACTGAAAAAAAAAAAAAATGTATTCGTGACTAGTATATAGTATTTATGGTCTATAAATGTTAAGTGTCCAACACGTGAAGAAGTAAAGAACATCCAAATCATTATTGTAAACACCCTAATTTTTACCAAGCCTCTCTAAAAAGAGCTGGTGTAATAAGGTTGACTATAAGTCTAATTAGAAGCCCCGGTCGTGTCCTATTGAGTCTTAAACCAGTCCTGTTGTTGTAATTCCAATCATAAAATCCACCTATTGCAAGTTTGATTTCTGTAATCTAGGAAATTGGTGAGTGCTTTAAATTTCTATTTTAAAATAAGTTTTCTCTTCCAACTTTAGTAGAATGTCCTGTTATTTCAAAATCAAACTCCATTTGGGATAAATTTTGCGAAGTGGGTCCTCGATTTTTGAAAAATTAGGTTTTGTTGACTAAGTGCTCCTAATTTGATTTCCACTAATTCTCAATATAAAACTCTTTGTCTCTGCTCATTTGAAAATTGGACTCACTCTGAATTTGTAGTTTAAGTCCTAGTTTTCCTCCCATTTGCAAGCCTTGCTGATTTAAGTCTTTTAATTGGGGTCTTTTGATTTTGACAGTGAGTATGATATTAAGACCATTTTGATTTTACCCTTAACATTAATTCCTCTAATTTCAGATTAGATTTCAAAATTAAGTTTCAATTTGTCTTTTTTTGGGAATCAACCTCCATTACCAAAATCAGAGGTCTTAACATTCATTCTCATTTTTATCAAACTCTCTCAAATGTTTTTTCTCCCTCAAGCTTCCCTTTTTCTTATGGACATCTTCCCCTCAAACGATCTGGATATATCTCTTTTCTTTCTGTAACCCCCAGTCCTGAAAGATTTAAAGCCAAGCTCAGATCTTCAATCCCTCAAAACCCTAATCTCTCGAACCCCGTTCTCTCAAAAGCATCAAATAAGGATTGAGTTTCGAGCACTCAAGTGTGCTTCGAAAGGATCCAGAGCTTGAAAAAAAAAGGGAGAAATGTTCAGTTCTTAACCCTGTTCTGAGAAAAGATAAGTCCCTCCTTGTTTCTACTCTCTCTGAGGGGTGCCCTTTGGAGTGTGCTAGCCTGCAGGGTAGAGAAGCCTTGTTAAAATTGAGAGAAGTGAGGGGAAATTCAGAAAAATGGGGAGGTTCTGCCAGTTTAAAATCTCAGAGACTAGTAGCAATACCCTGCAGAAATTGGGAGAGCATAGTGACACCCTACAAGGATTGAGAAAGAGAAAATTAAAAGGAAATTCGGCAGAATTGGAGAGAGATTCGAGAACCTCAAAGAGGAGCAAAGAGTCCGTAGCAGAGGTTAGAACCCCCACATTTAGAATACTCACCCGATCAGACCAAGCACATAGACAGACTCTAATGATTAGAGAGGAAGAACGGAGGAGAGAAGAGAAGAGGTAACATTTAATCAGCTTAGTTCTATTTAATCCATACTGTGCTAGTGTGTGGTTGCAGGTGTTTGTTCCCCCAGACTTGAGGTTCAAATTTGAACTTGAAGCTCATTTTGGATTTAACTGAGATTCAGATCTTCTTATCTGAACCCAAATACCCAAACAATTTTCAAAGTTGACCTAAACCCCTGTAACTTTCGCTTGGGTCATATCTAGGTCTGAGCCTCATGCCTAAACCTTTTTTAATTTAAAAACCGAGGAAGCCTATTTTAAACATTAATCTAGGCCAGCCCATTTTTAAAATCTCAAGAGGTCCTATTTCTAAAAATTCAAATCGGGTCGGCCCTATGTTTGAAAGACCTTGGCTTTGTTTTTAAAACTAGAAGTGGGCTGGCCTTCATTTTAAAATACTTGGGCTTCATTTTTAAAACTAGGAGTGGGTCAGCCTTCATTTTAAAAGAACTCAGGCCTTGTATTTAAAATTTAAACTGGGCCGGCCCATTGTTGTTTTAAAAAATTCAAAAGAAGCCCATTTCTAATTTAACCTGAGCCCCTTTTGACAAACCCATGCCCACCTGTGATTAAAAGACCCAAGCCCATTTTTAAAACCCCCCCACACCCACTTGAAAAATCAGATCAAGCCCATTTCCTAACTAGGCCCGCACGTGCCTGATCTCACGTGCTAGGTTCACTCAGAACCACCCGAGTTCACACAACTCACTGGTTTGACTCGCCTGAGTTAACTCAAACACTCACCCACTAACTCACCGATTTGAGACGAGTTAGTTTGTCTTCAACCCAAACTCAAATCCTAATCACCAGTTCCACTAGATTCACATCTCCGAAACTCTCTAGTACATCATAATGGGCAACACAACATCTCAGATCGCAAATAAAACAAAAGTGTATCATGCTCAAACCTCATACACATACCAAACTTCAAACTAGATTTTGAAAACAAAATATATGAAACAAGAAGGAGGGACTTATCTTTTCTCGAAATAGGGTTAAGAACTGAACAGTTCTCCCTTTTTTTTATTTTTTTGAGCTCTAGATCGTTTTGAAGCACACCTGAGCACTCAAAACTCAGTCCATGTTTGATGCTTCTGAGAGAACGGGTTTGAGGGATGAAGATCCCAGCTTGGCTTTAAATCTTTCAGGACTAGGGGTTATAGAAAGAAAAGAGATATGTCCAGATTGTTTGAGGGGAAGATGTCCATAAGAAAAAGGGAAGCTTGAGGGAGAAAGAACATTTGAGAGAGTTTGATAAAAATTAGAATTGAGTGTTAGGACCTCTGATTTCGGTAATGGAGGTCGGGATCTTTCGAGAGCTGGTTTAGTTTTCTTTTCGGATCAAAGGAAGAAGGAGGAACAAGGGGATCTATGAGGAAATTCAAAGAATACGAAAAAATATAGGAGGGAGAAGAGAGAGCTTTCAAGAGAAGATAGTGGGAAATGAGAAAAACCAAAAAAAAATTAGTTTAAGTATACTTCACCTTGGGGCCATAGGATTTCTCCACGTGGCACTCCATCGACCGTTCGATCGAGCCACATACAAGATTCCCCCATAGCCATTGGAACTTTGATCTCCTCCAACGGCCAAGATTACGTCGTGTTAGGAGCATTCATAAGGGCCCGTGTGTTTGCGTCCTCCAGATGACACGTGTTGTTCCTGTTCCCTGGCACCATTAATCTAGGGAAGTTCCACTCATCCCAACCGTTGGATCATGGCCCTACATCAACGACCCAGATCAATCTGGGTTAAGGGCATTAATGAGGACCTGTGAAGCTACTAATTGTCTGAAGACACGTGGCCTCCATAGCCCATTCGCCATTAGTGTTTGACAACTCCGTGTGGCAACTGTCTCATTGGTGCCTTGATGAACGGCCATGATCGCTCCTCCACCAAACACCTCCCCGAGTACCCCTCCGGATTTCACTAGCTCGTGATGCGTGTCTCTAAGCATTCAATGCACGTGGCCCCCAGGCTGATGTTCCGACATGCGTGTTGACACGTGGCTTCGCGTCTCCATAGCATTTAGTGCATAAGCAGCTATTTATTTAATGCCCTCCATCACCCTCCATTTGATCTTCACCACATCAATGGTTCTAGTTACCTGCATCAGAGCCTTCATTGATTCTCACAGCCGTCCTCGTTAAGAAGCAGACACGTGGCCGAACTTGCCCCTTCACAGTGATAATCGCAGTCGTCCGCAGCCAACCGTCGGATCTCTCTTCTATGTGGACATCCAGGAATGGGCTAGGTGACCCTTCTCCAAGCTCCTCTTGCCACACGCCATATGGCGCAGTTGCCCCTGACCAGTCCTTAAACCGGTTCTCTCTAGACCTGTCAAGGTTGGACCGGTTCGCCCCCCCTTAAATCAGATCATACTGGTTTTTCTTATTTTCTTTTATTTTGATATATATATATATATATATATATATATATCAAATAATTCTTTTTAAAAAATGCACAAAATTCATAAAAAAACTCATAAAAATTTCCAAAAACTAGAAAACAAAATATAGAAAAATTCAAAAAATGCTCATTGTTTTTGCTTAGTTCTTCTTTTGATATTCCAAAATTTGGGGGAAAATATTTTTTTTTAAAAAAAAATTGTTATAAAAATTCACAAAAATCCACAAAAAATGTCAGAAAAAAATCACAAAATTTTTAGAAACTTCCAAAAATATTTTCAGACTTTGGCTTCCATGGCTTTTGTCTTAATTTTATTTGTGTTATTTTAAGGTTTGGGGAAAAATTCAAAGATCACAAAAATGTTTTCACACTTAGAAAAAAATCATGAAAATATCTTTTAGGTCTAGAAGGTTGTTTTCATCTCGAACGAGTCCAAAAACCTCCCGGAATAGTATTTTCTTACTTAAGAAAACCCTATGAGATTTCAAAATTCGGGAGAGTATTTTGTACCTTATTTTCTCGATTTTCCCCTCCCGATGATTGCAAACAAAAGGTATGGACTCTGCGGAGTGTTGGATTACCCCGGTTCTGAGGGAATACCTATATAGTATTCATTTTGTGCATTTTCTTTGATTTTTGTTAAGGGCTAATTTTAAAGGCTTATTAAGTCTGATTTAAGGGATAATCTTCGATTAATCTAGTACCGTTCGTAAGAACGGGCTTGCAGAGGGTGCTAATACCTTCCCGTCGCATAATCGTACTCCCGAGCCCGACTCTAGTAATACAGACCAACTCTACCCCTAATGAGGTGGAAATCAAGTTTTCTAACTGCACTCTAAAAGGTTAATGGCGACTTCATACACCTTATTTTTCCACAAAAATATCACTTTTTCAAAATTCACATCCATTTTTCCTAGTTCGCAGCTGCACCCGCACCAAAGTCGTCTTGCAGGTTCGGGACATCGCGACAGCTTGGTGACTCTGCTGGGGACACTTGAGAGTCGAGCCAATGATTAATTGAGGATGATCCCGAAATTCAAATCTAATAAACCTTTTTTATTACTCCTTCCCGGTTTTGAACCTATTATTCATATGTTTGTTCATTTGCAGGTACTCCGTCAATAACCCTAGTAAGTATAATTGACTGAACAAATGCTTGACTTTGTTTGTGTTTTCATTATTTACTAAATAAGCATGCAATTAACGGTGAATACCTTGATTAAGCATAAGCTTGTGAGCACTTATTCCCATGATTTTTGCGAATAAAGCAAGTGTTTAATTTGGAATAATAGATGGATGAATGTGGGGTAGAGGGTGCAGGTTGAAAATGATAAATCCACACACTCTCACAACTCTATACCCGGGCTTTCCCTTACTTATATAGGGGTGTAATAGTGTTTTCCCCATGTGGCAGGGCCTATGGGGACCCGTTAACCACTCTGCTCAGTGCGAGCTTTGTCTGAACCTCTGTAAGGGGGGATGAAGTATCAATCTGGGGACCTATTGTCAATAAGGATTAGAGCCTAACCACACATTGTTTATCCGAAATTCTCTATTTAGGGTAGGGCCCTAGAGAACCCTATATATACCTTCCCCGGGGTCGGGACAGGAGCCACATCCTTCTCCACAGGTGGTAATCTATGTCTGTCATACATATTTCTGGTAAATGTTGTATGTTGTACATCCTGCATCCACTTAGGCATCCTTGACACTTGGCCAAAATTATGGAAAAAGTAAGATAAGTTTGGCCAAATTCACTCCATGATCCAGCTCGGTAAGTCCGCTCCGCAAAACTGCTCCATAAAGCTGCTCGATGAAATCAGTTAAGAAAAATTCACTTTATGAGCCAGCCCGAAACGAGCTCCTCTGCAAGCTTGTTCGGCAAACCCCGCACCAAGAAATTGCTCCATGAAGCAGCTCGGCGAAATTAGTTCGACAAAATTTACTTCATGAGTCAGCTCGGCAGGAGCCGCTCCCCAAAGTTGCTCCATGAACTTGCTCGCTAAAATCAGTTCGGCAAAATACGCTACATGGATTAGCTCGACATAAGCTACTCGGCAAGCTTGTTCGGCAAGTCCCGTTAAACCCAAAGTTGCTCCATGAAACCACATGCTGAAATCAGTTCAGCAAAAATCTTCCACAGGGCATCTCATTAAAAAGTCCTCCAAGGAGCAGCTCGGACAGCTTGTATAGCTCGGAAAAATGCTACATAGGTAAGCTTGGACAACTCGGACAGATTGGTAAAAGTCTTACACAAGCAACTCGGCAAATTCTGCCCCCCTCTGAACATCTTATTAAAAGTCCTCCAAGGAGCAGCTCGAACTAACAGCTCAGACAGATCAGCAAAAGTCCTATGCGAACAGCTCATATAGGTCGGACAATCAGCTCGGACAGCTCAAAAAAATGCTACATGTATCAGTTCGAACTAACAGCTCAGACAAATCAGAAAAAGTCCTACGCGAACAGCTCAAACAGGTCAGACAATCAGCTTGGACAGCTCATAAAAATGCTACATGGATTAGCTTGGACAGCTCAGACTAACAGCTCGAACAGATCGACAAAAGTCCTACGCGAACAACTCGGACAATCAGCTCAGACAGCTTGGACTATCAGCTCGAACGAATCGGCAAAAGTCCTACATGAACAGCTTGGACACCTCGGACTATGAGCTCGGATAGATCGGTAAAAGTCCTACGCGAACAACTCGGCAAAATTCTTCCCCTCTCTGAACAGTTGAGAAAAAAGTCCACCAAGGAGCAACTCGGACAGCTCGGAACACCAGCTCGGGAAACCAGCTCGAAAAAAGTCACCCATATAGCAGCTCAAAAAAAAAAAGAAATAAAAAAAGGAGGAGAGCATTACACCTTCTAGGGGGAAAAATACAAACAAAGCAAGTGTTCAAAATTTCATCTCGAAATTTGAAACTGAGGGGGGGACAACTGATTTAAGACACCTCGTCAAGGGGAAAATGGATTACTCCCTGGATCATCGATGAATAGGGTTTTTTCTGAAAACTTGGCCAAAGGATTGTTTAGGTTGCATTGCATGCATCCATGCATAATCCATCATGAGATTTCCTCTCCAATGGGCTGGTAATCACATTCCAACTTCCTATCAAATCAGGCCAAATTAGAATCCAGAACATCAACATTGAGCCCGCCTCTACTCACCCTTACAACACCATAAGTAAAGCAAAGATCATGACAAAACAATTAGAAGGCAGAGTCTTGGGAATAGAATGGTGGCAAGAAGAGCTAAATAATAAGATGAATAAGCTTTTGGACCTACTGAACAAGGGTAAGACTGTGCAACCACAAAATGATGAGGAGGATTCAGACCCCACTCATCCTCCAAGATTCACCCTGGTATACGAGCAAACCTCAACACAACCTCCGATCGCTACAGAAAACCCCCCACCAAACGGTGCATCATTCATTCCTACCACAGCAACGCTATGAGTCCCAACAGTCGGAGTACCCCCGATAATGATGACACATGCGAGGGCAAATAGAATCACAACTGAGCGTCACTGTGACGTACTTGAAGAATGGTTAAAGGCCATCAAAGGATCTAATTCATTCAATCTCATTGATCCGACAAACCTCTACCTAGTGCCAAAGATCACTTTGTAGCCAAAATTCAAGATGTCGGATTTTGAAAAATACAACGGAACCCGGTGTCCTCGCACCCACTTATAGATGTACTGTCAAGCGATGGTAGTGTACTCAGATGATGAAAAGCTAATGATGCACTAATTTCAAAGCAGCTTGACCGGGTCTATTATTCATTGGTACATTCAGCAAGATAAGGCTCGGGTCCGCATTTGGAAGGACTTGACAAACGCCTTTGTCACTCACTACCGCCATATGACAGAGATGGCACCTGACTGTTTGACTTTGCAAAAAATGGAAAAGAAAGCCACTGAAATGTTTAGAGAGTATGTTTATATGTGGAGGGATATGGCAATCCAGGTGGACCCCCTGATAAGTGACCGAGAGGTCATTTCTTTGTTCGTAAGCACACTAAAAGACCCCTACCACATGCATCTTTAGGGAGTGACTTCCCATGATTTCATGGATATTGTGGCTGCAGGAGGGAGAATTGAGGCCGACATCAAGGCGGGTCTAGTTAGGGATGGTGGAAACAAGGCTGGTCTGGGCAAGAAATGGACAGTTAGGAAGAAGGATAAGGAAGCTCATATGGTTTAGGGACATTATTATCAGGGAAGTGGAAATCAGTGGACTAAGAAGAATTTTTCTTTCAAACCTGTTGTTAATCAGATTGCGCAAATAGGCATGAGGCCTCAAATGGTTCCTCCTGAACCTAAGCCCGCCCAACCAATTAACCAAGCACGGGAAAGGAGCATCCAAAGGAATGTCAGGAAAATAGAACCCATTCTGATAGCATATTCAGACTTATTCACTCAATTAAAGGAACAAACCATGGTTGCAACCATTCCAGGGACTCATGTCTTACCCCCCTTTCTGCATTGGTACAACCCAGATGCCCGATGCATTTATCAAGCCAATACTTCTGGGCACACCATTGAGTGTTGCTGGGCTTTCAAAAACAAGGTGTAAACGCTAAGGGACGCATGGTGGCTGCATTTTGATGATAAGCAGTTTGCAATTCAGAGCGATCCTTTACCTGACCACGGGGAAGGCAGCAGCAAGTAAGGGTTTTGGAGCCGAGAAGGGGTAGAGAAACCTACCGATGACAGAGATTCCTCTATAACCCAAAAAAATTGATTTGCTTTTCGACCGCAGGATTGGACAACCTTTGGCTATTCAACTTAGTTCGTGTTTCATGCTAAGATTAGGAAAACAAAAATATCAATATTCATGAGCCATGAAAATGATGAAAACTCAAGTTAGAAAAGGGAGGATGAAAAGATGAAACAATTTCCCTCACCCCATGGATTCACGGGTCAAAAAGCATGAAATAGTGTTGTTTGTTCCATAAGTTTATGATGCTCACCACTTTTGTTTTAATCAAATGAAAGATGGCCATTATTGGCAGACCAGTTTTCCCACAAAAAGAACCAAGCACTGATTTATCACTTGTTACACCACTCGATCTTGAACGACAAAACTTTTCCTCTAAAAAAGTCATTTTCCTAAAAGATTAAGCCAAGATATCAGGATTTTGACAAATCATATGCGACAATAATTGACTACCCAAAATGATGACAAGCCATTTTTCTGCTACCTAGAAAGAGGATTGGGAAATGAGAAACCTCTTTTGATAACCCCGTTGATCTTGAAATATTCAATTATTGATTTAACCTGTCAAAGGATCACACCCCACACTAGGGCAATTTAAAAATATTTAGTCCAAATAGAGATCGAATGAAAATGAAGTTAAAACTCTTCCATAAAAGGGAAAGAAAAAAGAAGAAGAAGAAGAAGATGCAGAAAAACAAGGAAAAGAAAGGAAATGAAAATGGACATGCTTAAGATGTGATCTTTGACCAATGACTACCCTTTTAAAGTTCAGAAAATTTTGAGTCTTATTGTACCATTTCTTTCTATGACCCGTACCCCTAAGCCTACATTACAGTCCAAAAAAAAGTCCTGACTAGATTGGTATGCATTGTTGTCTCAAATGATTTGTCAGACTCAATGTTGAGTCTAAACTACGTAATGACCTAATCCTAAAAAGGTACGTAGGTAGCTTGTTCAAATGACAAGTTCGGTCAATACTTTATGAGTACCCTACTACAAACTGGGGCAACAAATATCATTTGGGGAAGGGAATTTTGAACCTTGGTTTCCTAATTTTTCTGAGAACCCGTACCCCGAAGCCGATGTTTTGTCCCGAGTCTTAAAGTCCATCTCGAGATCAAAATAGAGATGGAGTTTCATTGAATTATAGGCAAACAGTCAAAACAAGAAAGTGACTTTGGTTTCCTAGAAAATGATGGAAGAGGAAATGTTTCATTCAACAAAACTAGGGCAATCAACGAAGGGAGAAAATTAGTCATCCAGCCTAATAGACTAACATAACTTTTGAATACTAGTATAAAATTTTCCTTTCAAGCACGAACATTGTAAAGCATCTATCTTGTGCATATACCCTTTTGACTTTGCAAATTGATGTCCAAAGTGCATGATTTCTCATCCACAAAAACTTATTTCGTCCTTCAAAAGCTCCAAAAGATGATCGGACAGTCAAAGAAGTATCCCGCAAAGCTTGCTGATTTACTAGGAGCCAATTCAGAGATTTGCTTACTCAAGCAGGATCTGAAGAGAAGGCCAAGAGCAGTTATAGATGCATGTAACTAGGGAAAATTCCATGAGGAGCTTCATTATAGTCAGTTCTGGTGCCATCGCGTCAGAATGGGAGTCAAAGGATGAAAGCTTGGCCACTATCAGTAGCAACTAGGGCAAATTTTGAGTTGAGCCTTACTAGAGTCAGTCCCGGTTTCTTCACATCGGGGTGGATTTTGAAAGAATGTAATTGGGGCAAATGACGAGTTGAATCTTTGACAAACCAATTCAAGGTCCCTTATATTGGATTGGAATTTAAAGTGGCCAAAATTAGAGTTAAGATTGTCGATTATCGGCGCATTAGAAGAATAAAGTTCATGCTTCAACATGCATTGCATAAAGTAAATATACATTGTATACACATGGTATCGTTCAACATGCATACGTCCTCGCATTCTAGATCACAGTTGGCAACATGGATACATATAGTAATAGAACACCATTCATTCATACTTGTCCTATTGAATAGGCTTTTAAAATAATTCTTTTGCATCCTCGTTTGAGTCATCCTTGTCTTGAGAATACCTGAAACTAGGGAAATTGGCCCCAGGCACAGAATGACATGCTTTGAAACTGGAGCAATTAACCCTAGGCACGGAATGACTTCCTTTGAAACTGGGGCAATTGACCCTAAGCATAGAATGACATGCTTTGAAACACCACTTTAAGACAGGGGTACAGGTCTTCGAATGAAACGCCCCGAACCCTTAAACCCGGGTTCGGTGTGTTATACCTGATAAAATCCCTGATAAATCCATAATCAACATACGCAGCAGAAAATATCAACAAAATCTTCATATAACATAATACCAGAGTTTACTTATTCTAACTATAATTCATATCAAATCATCCATCACTTGCATTTCCACATATACATATATTTCCAAAACATTTCAGTATGTTCACAAATTTTCTTTTCTCCACAGACTTAAAATATAAGGACGTAAAACATAAATGTTTGCATCCCAAAATTAACATAGAAATATATCATTTTCTTTTTCTATTTCCCAATAATGCTATAAAAATCTCGAGCTCTCAAAGCTCGATCTCAAGGAAATCCTGAAAAAAAAAAAAAAAAAATTCATATTCGGGTGAGACACATCTCAGTAAGGGAAGAAACCATATATTAAAACAGTGTGTGGCCAACATGAGTTTGTAGATAACATAATATTTAACATTTGAAAATCCTTAACATAATTTTCGAAATCATTCCCTGATCCTAATCAAACACATGCAAATGTTTAACCCACGAGATTACCCGAGGATAGGGGTGATTATCCGCCCATACAAGTAGCACCCCTCTACTCTGATACTTTTAACAACCCAAAGGTCGCAACTAAAGCATACCAGGGCACTCACCTTACTCAGTAAGCCCTCAAGTGATAAATTAATCTCGTACTCACACTGTTCAACAATGGCTTACCGGCAAAGGTCCTAAGGATAGGAAAATCTACCCGCCCATACAAGTAGGTTCCCTCTTCCCTAATACGTTATGCGGCTACTGTCACATCTGTAGCTACTAGTACACTCGCCTTACTCAGCAAGCCCTCAGGCGAGAGGTACGCCTCGCCCAATCGTACATGTTCTACGTACATACATACTTCTAATATCATAATACATCATTATTTTCTGTCATTATATATTCATGCACATTCATTCATGTTCATATCTTAACTTTGCATTTCGTTTCACTTTAAGTGACTCTTTCCCATTTACATCATTTACCTTTGTCATTTCATTTCATTGTCATTTCATTGCATAACATTTCATTTCATTACTTCGTACTATAACTAGTCTTTAGCCATCATCAGTTAGTCTACGTAGAAACGTGCTAGATCTGCTAACACAGCTCCTTTAGCTATCATCAGTTAGTTTACACAGAAGTGTGCTAAATCTGCTAACATGACTGTCTTTCAGCTGTCTTACATATACATGGTTGCATTTAACATATATAGGCAACATTGTCCATATCATATTTTATTTCATTGCTTTACTTACTTAACCTGCATCTCATACATTTAACATATATTTACACAAAATTTACATTTACTCATGCCACACAATTTAACAATAAAATTCATACAATGCTTGTAAAATAAGCCAACCAACATTTAATGTTTATATACTGAAAATACCTTTTATTCCTTACATAATTACACTGAAAATATTTTTCCACTTTCATCCATTCATTTTCGCATATACATGTCTAATAAACAACCCTAAACTCGAAAAAAATATAATTTAAACAGTTGGCATTTTACCCATACTGAAACATATACACATACATTTAATACAATTTATTTTCCATTAAATTCATAAAAATTCTGATTTAATATATATTTTTTCCCTTACCTGGTTTCTTGAACTACGCCAATAGGGACTCCAAAAAATACCTGCGGCGCTCACCCGGACCCTGAAATTAAATTCCTAGTTCCAATAAATTATTCCTGAATAAAATATTAATTTAATACTTCCTAGGGCCATAATTCCTAAATAAATAATAATACCCTTAAATTTAGCCAAATTCTCAAATTCCACTCTCGCTTTGGAGTAGGGCTTAGAAAACCCCGATCGAAAAATTACTTATGTCAAAATGACGATGACGACGACTAAGACCCCGTGGTGGTGTCCGTTCGTCGATTTAACCACATATTAATGGAGAAATTAAGAAAATAGGAAAAAATTATCTTTCTCCAAGAGCAGTGCCTAAGACGTTTCCATGAAAAATCTGCTCCAATAGAAATGTCGGCAGCGGAGCCAGGAATCCAACGGCACCTTCCATTTCCCGATCCGTCGTAAACTCGCCGAGTAATTGAGAGAAGGAGAGAGACGGAGATGGAGGTGGCTGCGGCTCGCTGAAGATTTGCAGAGGGGGAAAGCGTGCTTCTTCTTCTTCTTCTTCTTCTTCTTCTTCTTTCTTCTTTCTTATCTCTTCAGTAACTTAACTTTACATATATATATATATATATATATATATATATATATATATTAATTATTATTATTTTTTAAATCCAATACAATAATATTTAATTTAACAACTAGTTATTTAATTATTTAATTTATCTTAATTTAATTTAATTTCTTTAATTTTTATTTTTTTTTATTTTTTTTATTTTTTTTCCTTTTTCCCACGTCATTCCTTTTATTTATTTATCTGTTATTTTATTTATATTTTTTTTTCAAATTATTTTAATTTTTTTAAATTTTCGGGTCTTTACATCGAATCCCAAAATATGTCTTCAACATTCAAATGATCCTTTCTAGAATTTTCCCCATTTGCTATAGTACTCGGGTTCGTCCCGCTACGAGTTATCTTTTTATATAGTACTCAGATTCACCCCAATGCGAGTTTTATCATTTGCTATAGTATTCGGGTTCGTCCCGGTATGAGTTATCATTTGCGATAGTACTCGGGTTCATCCTAGTACGAGTTTTCATTTGCTATAGTATTCGGGTTCGTCCCTGTACAAGTTATCATTTGCTATAGTACTCAGGCTCGTCCTAGTATGAGTTGTTATTTGCTATAGTATTCAGGTTCGTCCCGGTATGAGTTATCATTTTCTATAGTACTTAGGTTCGTCCTGGTACAAGTTATCATTTGCTATAGTACTCAAGTTCATCGTGGTACAAGTTTTCAATTGCTATAGTACTCAGGTTCCTCCTAGTACGATTTGTCATTCGCTATAGTATTCGGGTTCGTCTCGGTACGAGTTATCATTTGCTATAGTACTCATGTTCATCCTGCTACAAGTTGTCATTTTCTATAGTATTCAAGTTCGTTCTGGTACTAGTTGTCATTTGCTATAGTATTCGGGTTCATCCCGGTACAAGTTGTCATTTGCTATAGTATTCGGGTTCGTCCTGGTTTGAGTTGTCATTTGATATAGCATTCAGGTTTGTCCTGGTACGAGTTGTCATTTGCTATAGTATTCAAGTTCATCCCGATACGAGTTATCATTTGCTATAGTACTCAAGTTCGTCCTAGAATGAGTTATCATTTTCTATAGTATTCGGGTTCGTCCTAGTACGTGTTATCATTTGCTATAGTACTTAGGTTCGTCTTGGTATGGGTTATCATTTTCTATAGTATTCGAGTTTGTCCCGGTATGAGTTATCATTTGCTATAGTACTCAGGTTCGTCCTGGTACGAGTTGTCAATTGCTATAGTACTCAGGTTCGTCCTTGTACGAGTTGTCATTTGCTATAGTATTCAGGTTCTTCCTGGTACAAGTTGTCATTTGCTATAGTATTCAGGTTCATCCTGATACAAGTTGTCATTTGCTATAGTATTCGGGTTCGTCTTGGTAGGAGTTGTCAATTGCAATAGTATTCGGGTTCATCTCGGTACAAGTTGGCATTTGTTATAGTACTTGGGTTCATCCTGGTACAAGTTATCATTTGCTATAGTACTCAAGTTCGTCCTGATATGAGTTAACGTTTGCTATAGTATTTGGGTTCGTCCCGATACCGTTATCATTTGCTATAGTACTCGAGTTCGTCCTGGTACAAGTTGTCATTTGCTATAGTATTCGGGTTCATCCCGGTACGAATTATCATTTGCTATAGTACTCAAGTTCATCTTGGCAGAGTTGTCAATTGCTATAGTACTCAAGTTCGTCCCGATACGAGTTATCATTTGCTATAGTACTCAAGTTCATCCCGGTACGAGTTATCATTAGCTATAATACTCAGGTTCGTCTTGGTACGAGTTGTTAATTACTATAGTACTCAGGTTCGTCCTGGTACGAGTTGTCATTTGCTATAGTATTCAGGTTCATCCCGGTACGAGTTATCATTTGCTATAGTACTCAGCTTCGTCCTGGTATGAGTTTATCATTTGCTATAGTATTCGGGTTTATCCTGGTACAAGTTATCATTTGCTATAATACTCAAGTTCGTCCTGGTACGTGTCCTCAAATTGCCATAGTACTCGGATTTTCAAATCCAGAACAGAATACCATGGAATCCATTCAAATCTTCATTCTCGATAAAAAAAAAAAAATCCCCGCTGATGACCAATGTGCTCTGACCTGGTAAAAATTGGTGTCTTTTATCTTTATAGTCATGTTACTCTAAAAATAACAGAGGAGCAGTCTCTACTGTTTTTTTTAAGCAGCAGTGCCTATAAAGAGGGGCAACTGTAGACACCCTAGTTTTTACCAAGCCTCTCTAAAAAGGCCTAGTCTAATAAGGTTGACTTTAACTCTAGTTAGAAGCCCCAGTCATGTCCCATTGAGTCTTAAACCAGTCCTGTTGTTGTAATCCCAGTCATAAAATCCTCCTATTGCAAGTTTGATTTCTGTTAATCTAGGAAATTGGTGAGTGCTTTAAATTTCTATTTTATAATAAGTTTTCTCTTCCAACTTTAGTAGAATGTCCCGTTATTTCAAAATCAATCTCCATTGGGATAAATTTCACAACGTGAGTCCTCGATTTTTAAAAAATTAGGTTTTGTTAACTAAGTGTTCCTAATTTGTTTTCCACTAATTCCCAATATAAAATTCTTTATCTCTGCTCATTTGAAAATTGGACTCACTCTGAATTTGTAGTTTAAGTCCTAGTTTTCCTCTCGTTTGCAAGCCCTACAGATTTAAGCCTTTTAATTGGGGTCTTTTGACTTTGACAGTGAATATGATATTAAGGCCTTTTTGATTTTACCCTTAACATTAATTCCTTTAATTTTAGGTCAGATTTCAAAATTAAGTTTCAATTTGTCTTTTTTTGGGAATCAAAGTTTTCAGTATTTAATTAAGTGATAGAGAGAATCTTTAATTTCAAAGCTAGGTGCTTGCAAAATATTAAAGCAATTTTATAAACTAGCTTATTTTGGGTCAAAATTATAGGGACAAGTGCCCAGGATGATGCAGCCATATAGGTGACTAGAACAGAACACTAGGCACATGTAATGGTTGCAGGAAAGAGAAGATAGGGATACATACAGGTAACATCAGCTAAAAATAAAATACAAAAAATAATAAATATAAAATACAAATAAATATTTCGTGCCCTCCACTACCATGCTACCACCTGGGCTTTTCCAATCCACCTGTGCAAAAAAGAACGAAATGATAGAGTCAGTTAGCAACAAATCAGAAATAAAGAAAAAGGAAATAATAATCAGAGATATTCCCTGACAATTTTTTAGTGGGGAATTTTGTGGGAATAATCCACGCAGGAGGAGGAATTGGTGCCAAAATCACCCCAGAGCCTCCCTATAAATAGGGAGGCTCGAACACTGCAAAGGGCACCCCTCAGAGAGACCAGATAAGCCTTGTTAAAAATGAGAGAAGTGAGGGGAAATTCAAAAAAGTGGGGAGGTTATGCCAATTTAAAATCTCAGAAAGCGATAGCAATACCGCACAAAAATTGGGAGAGCATAGTGACACCGTGCAAGGATTGAGAGGGAGAAAATTAGAGGGAAATTCTGCAGAATTGGAGAGAGACTCGAGAACCTCAAAGAGGAGCAAAGAGTAGAGAAGCAAAAGTAGAAGCAGAGAGTTCATAGCAAAGGTCAGAAACCCCACATTCAGAACACTCATCCGATCAGACCAGGCACATAGATAGATTCGGGGGATCAGAGAGGAAAAACAGAGGAGAGAAGAGAAGAGGTAACATTTAATCAGCTTAGTTCTATTTAATCCATACTGTGCTAGTGTGTGGTTACGGGTGTTTGTTCCCCCAGACTTCAGGTTTAAATTCGAACTTAAAGCTCATTTTGAATTTAACTGAGATTTGGATCTTCTGATTCGAACCCAAATACCCAACTCGTTTTCAAAGTTGACCTGAACCCTTTAACCTTCGCTTGGTTCATATCCAGGCCTGAGCCACATGCCCAAACCCTTTTTAATTTAAAAAACCAGGAGCCTATTTTAAAAGTTAATCTAGGCTAGCCCGTTTTTAAAATCTCAAGAGGCCCTGTTTCTAAAAATTCAAATCGGGTCGGCCCTATTTTTGAAAGATCAGAGCTTTGTTTTTAATACCAGAAGTGGGCTAGCCTTCATTTTAAAAGAACGCAGGCTTCATTTTTAAAACCACGAGTGGGCCAACCTTCATTTTAAAAGAACCCAAGCCTCGTTTTTAAAATTTGAACTAGGTCCGCCCATTGTTGCTTTAAAATAAATCAAAAGAAGCCCATTTCTAATTTAACCCGAGTCCCTTTTAGACAAACACAAGCCCACCAGTGATTAAAATACCCAAACCCATTTTTAAAACACCCCCAACCCACTTGAAAAATCAGACCAAGCTCATTTCCCAACTAGGCCCGCACGTGCCTGATCTTATGTGCCAGGTTCACTCAGGACCACCCGAGTTCGCACAACTCGCTGGTTTGACTCACCTGAGTTAACTCAGACACTCACCCACTAACTCACTGAGTTGAGATGAGTCAATTCGTCTTCAAACCAAACTCAAATCCTAATCACTAGTTCTAGTAGATTCGCATCTCCAAAACTCTCTAGAACATCATAATGGAAAACACAACATCTCAGATCGCAAAGAAAACAGAAGTGTATCATGCTCAAACCCCATACACATACCAAACTTCAAACTAGATTTCGAAAACAAAATATATAAAACAAGGAGGGACTAATCTTTTCTCAAAACAGGGTTGAGAACTTAACATTTCTCCCTTTTTTCTTTCGAGCTCTAGATCATTCCGAAGCACACCTGAGCGCTCGAAACTCAGTCCTTGTTTGATGCTTTTTAGAGAACAGGGTTTGAGAGATTGGGATTTCGAGGGATTGAAGTTCCGAGCTTGGCTTCGAATCTTTCAGGACTGGGGTTACAGAAAGAAAAGAGATCTGTCCAAATCGTTTAAGGGGAAGATGTCCGTAAGAAAAAAGGAAGCTGGAGGGAGAAAGAAAATTTGAGAGAGTTTTACAAAAATGAGAATGAGTGTTAGGACCTCTGATTTCGGTAATGGTGGTCGAGATCTTCCGAGAGTTGGTTTAGTTTTCTTTTCGGATCAAAGGAAGGAGGAGGAACAAGGGGATCTATGAGGAAATTCAAAGAATATGAAAAAAGACGGGGGAGAAGAGAGAGCTTTCGAGAGAAGATAGTGGGAAATGATAAAAACAAAAAAAAAATTAGTTTAAGTACACTTCGTCTTGGGGCTGTAGGATTTCTCCACATGGCGCTCCATCGACCATTTGATTGAGCCACGTACGAGGTTCCCCTGTAGCCGTTGGATCTCTGATATCCTCCAATGGCCAAGATTGCGCCATGTTAGGAGCATTCATAAGGGCCCGTGCGTCTGCGTCCGCCAAACGACACGTGTTGTTCCTGTTCCCTAGTGCCATTAATGCGGGGAAGTGATTATGCGTTTAAACTGCATAATTATGTGTTTTTAATTCATGCATTGAGACTTATATTTTTAATTAAATACCTAATTACTCTCAATATTTTAGCACAGTCTCCTATTTATAATATTTGGGTTTTATTGAGTAATTTATAAATTTTTGGTATTTTTTATTGTAGAGCGACTACTAGAAGCTAAAAACTCACAGTACTTTGTAATATGTGCATAACTCTCTCATCCGACGTTTGATTTCAATGATTCGAGATGTTGTAGAAAGATTAAAAAAAAAAACACTCTACAATTTTCATGTTTTACATTTTGAGAAATACTAGCTGCGTCAAGGTCGAAATTAGACGTGAAGTTACCATATGCTGTTTTATAGACTGTTTCAACATTACTCCGTAATCGGGGCGTAACGTTGTTGCCTGAGCTCCGATCGAGATGATTCAAAATTTTGGAAAAATCTGAAAAAGATTTCTACAACTTTTGTATTTTGAGTTTTAAGATATATGAACGTTTACTAGGTCAAAATCGGCCTTGAAATGCAAAACCAATTATGTGTTAACAAAAGAAAGGAAAAAAAAGAAAAAGGAAAAAGAGCTTGATGTGACCACGCGAGGGCCACATGTAGCAAGCTGGGAACGTGCGGGTCTTCTAGTTGTTGGGGGCTGGGGCTAAATTGTAAAAAAAAGAGGGATTTATGAGTTATTTTGAAAAGTCAAAGGGAGGCAGGTAGTGTTTAATTAGTTTTTTTTTTTTTAATCTGTCTTTTAGGGGTGCCTAGGGGGCTGCAAGGGAGGGCTGCTATGGCTGGGAGTTTTTTCTCTTTTCTCTTGTTTTTTCTCCCTCTCTCTCTCTCTCTCTCTCTCTCTCTCTCTCCCCCTTTGAATTTAATAGTGTAGAATTAATTTTTATTAAGAATTTAGTTTATTTCAATTCCAAGTTGGGATTAAATTTTTGTTTAAGCTAGTTCTTTAATTTAAGAATATTATTATTAGATAAATTTTTGCTCCATCTCTCTTCTTTTCTCTCTCTTTTATTCTCTCTTTTCTTTTAAATAATTGTTTAAGTTCATCTTACTTATTTAAGTTGTGCTTTAATTTAAGTCTTGGAATTTTTAATTTCAGTCTGCTTATTATTGAAATTCAGTTTTTAATTTACGTTTTGTTAAGATTTTGATTGTATTAAAATTTTAATTTTGGTTGCGTTAGTGGTTGATTGAAGATTTTAAGGTTGAATGTTTCACTTACGTAATAAAATTTTTGCTTTTAGGATTTTGTCTGAAATTTCAAATGTAGGTTTTATTCCCTATCTGAATGATTAGATATAGGATTATTTTTTCGCAATTAATTTTATTACAACCTATTTTATTGTGCTTGTTTCCTGTTTCTTATCGTTAATTTAGTGCGTGTTAGGTTTATAAATTAAATTTCACGTTGTTTTAATTTCATCACAAAATCTCGAAAATCCCAGGAAACAGAATCTAAACTATGTTCAATAAATTTTTATTTTCTTAATTTTTTTTGGAATTACACAAATTTAGAATTAAAATATATTCCTTGAGGAGACGATCTGATCCTTAAATTAAATATTATATGACAGAATTCATATATTTGGAATAGCTTCCGAACTACTCATTTTTCGAGTGAGTCAGGAAGTTCCGCTCATCCAAGCCGTTGGATCATTGCCTTGCATCAACGACCCTGATCAATCTGTGTCAAGGGCATTAATGAGGATCTGCGAAGCTTCCAATCATCTGAAGACACATGGCCTCCACAACCCCTTTGTCATTAGTGACTGACAGCTCCCCGTGGCAGCTGTCTGATCAGTGTCTTGATAAACGGCCATGATCGCTCCTTCGCCAGACGCCTCCCCAAGTACCCCTCCGGATCTCACCCGCTCGTGACACGTGTCTCCAAGCATTCAATGCCCGCGGCCCCCAGGCTGACGTTCCGACATGCATGTTGACGCGTGGCTTCGCGTCCCCCCAGCAATTAATGTGTAGGTGGCTACGTATCTAATGCCCTCCATCACCCGTCGCTCGACCTCCACCACATCAACAGTTCCAGTTACCTACGTCGGAGCCTTCATTGATTCTTGTAGGCGTCCTCGTTAAGAAGTAAACACGTGGCCAAACTTGCCCCTTCGCAATGAAAATTGCAGCCGTCCGTAGCCAATCATCGGATCTCTCTTCCATGTGGACGTCCAGGATTGGGCCACATGACCCTTCTCCAAGCTCCTCTCGCCGCATGCCACATGGCGCAGTTGGCCCTGACTAAGCCTTAAACCGGTTCTCTCTAGACCGGTCAAGGTTGGACTGGTTTGCCTCCCTTAAACCGGATTATACCGGTTTTTCTTATTTTCTTTTATTTTGATATATAAATATATATATATATATATATATCTCAAATAATTCCTTTTTAAAAAATGCATAAAATTCATAAAAATTTAAAAAATTAAAAAATTTTTTAAAAAAAACTCAGAAAAAATTCCAAAAATCAGAAAACAAAAATATTAAAAAATTCAAAAAATGCTCTTAACCTAATTTTCATTGTTTTTACTTAGTTCTTCTTTTGATATTCCAAAATTTTGGGCGAAAATATTTATAAAAAAATTTGTATAAAAATTCACAAAAAAATGTCCGAAAAAAATCACAAAATTTTTAGAAACTTCCAAAAATATTTTTAAACTTCGGCTTCCATGGCTTTTGTCTTAATTTTATTTGTGCTATTTTAAGGTTCGGGAAAAATATCAAAGATCACAAAAATGTTTTCACACTTAAAAAAAATTACGAAAATATCTTTTAGGTCCAGAAGGTTGTTTTCATCTCGAACGAGTTCAAAAACCTCCCGAAATAGTATTTTCTTACTTAAAAAAACCCTATGAGATTTCAAAATTTGGGAGAGTATTTTGTACCTTATTTTCTCAATTTTCCCATCCCGATGATTGCAAACAAAGGGTATGGACTCTGCAGAGTATTTGATTGCCTTGGTTCTAAGGGAATACCTATATAGTATTCATTTTGTGCATTTTCTTTTATTTTCGTTAAGGAGTTATTTTAAAGGCTTACTAAGTTTGGTTTAAGGGATAATCTTCGATTAATCTAGTACCGTTCATAAGAACGGGCGTGCAGGTGGTGTTAATACCTTCCCCTCGTGAAACCGTACTCTCGAGCCCAATTCGGATAACGTAGACCAATTCTACCTTTGACAGGGTAGTAATCAAGTGTTCTAACCACACTCCAAAAGGTTAGTGGTGACTCCATACACCTTATTTTTCCACGAAAATACCACTTTTTCAAAATTCAAATCCATTTTTCCTAGTTCGCAGCCGCACCCGCGCCAGAGTGGTCTAGTGGGTTCGAGACGTCGCGACAATTACAATAATCATCTTACATTGATTTGATTGTCCAAAATCATAATTATAAATTTCAATCCAACTATATCTTCTTGGTTGTTCAAAATCATTGTTCTTATCCTAGTAACTTAGATATTGGTTTAGGGCAAATGTTCAAAATTGAAACAAACAATCCAAAATTTTAAAAAGGTAAATCGAGACTTTCAAAAGGTGGGGAAAAAAATACAATTTAAGGTGCCTTTCTCATGATACACATCTCGCTACAGGGCTCTTGTAAGCAAATGAGCTTAGAAGATGCAATATGACTTCACCATTGTACTCTTCAAGTACAAGCACCTCACCTGGTTTGAATTTACATCGAACAAAAATTTCAGTTAAGGCACAAACTACAGATAAGTGACAAACATCTCAAAAATTATTAAAAGTTCAGTGCACAGCTAGAAAATAATGCACAACTAAAGTACTTGGGGGCATCCACAGATATTTCAATGAAACCATTACAAAATTGTTAAGAAAGCACAAAACAATGTTAATAAAGACATGTCTTAGCCTATGGGTGTAGACAACAAACAAATTCCAACCCCAAAAGAAAGCCTAAATAACCTTACCTCTTTCCCAAACCCATCTTCTATTTAATAAAAATACCCAACCAGAGCAGGAGTGGGCAATCTGAGTAGGTAGCAAAGCTTACACAAACACGTGAATCTTATTAAACATGATAAAACCAGCTTTTGAGACCTATAGTTTTTGAAAACTAAAAAGTTGAGTTTGAGAGCACAGATTTTAAGGCCTTAGATTTAGATGTCTGAGTATTTGTTTCATAATTACATTTAGTCCAATTCCACAAAAAACGTAGAACTGAGGCTTGAATTCCAAGGTCCCAAATACAAGGAATGCTTCAAATGGTGGTACTTAATAAGTACATTGAACTACTTTGCTGAGTGAGTTATGGTTCAGATAACTTATATTCTGCCAATTTTTCTTCAACAATGAAACAAGGAAATTCACACTTAGTTTCATGTTCTAAAAAATTTGTTTCTCCTCCATGCTACAGTTCCCCACAACAACACCCATACAAAGAACCTTCTTGAGTTGTATTAATTTTTTGAATGATTTGACTTTATATGCTGTGTAGCAAGAGCTGTCATCTTACTGTATATGAAGATATGTCCATATTGAAGTGTGTACTATGTGCTAGAGAATTGAAAAAATGAATTAAGTTACTCATTGGCCACAAGCTTACACTTGTTGGGAGTAATGGTAATTTGTCATGGTACAGAAGTAGGATGGTTGAGCTCGCTATGTAAAATGCACACATACCTACTTAACTACATATAAATATATAATTGATTAGGTTGAGCATTGATTCTATGGTAAGTGTGTAACATCCTAATCCGAAGGTTCAAAAGTTTGGAAATCTCTCCAAGTGTAGAGGTAAGATTGCACACATGATGCCTTGCGCTAGGTGTTGCATAACATATAATATATATACAGGTGTATGCACACACAAATGTTTTTTATTGATATCTATAATTTTTATCTGTTTCTCACTTTTGTTTTTAGTTAAAATATTTATTTTCTTTTCTCTTAAGTTCACTTTCATGAATCAGTACTTTCTTTTTTGACGCATCTCTGAACCTTATTGCAGAGTTTTTAAGACTAGTGAAATGGCATTTCAGCTTTAGTTGAGGATAGAACCCTTGACCAAAATAGACTGCATGTGAACTTTAGAATAAAAAATGTGCTATTGAATTACCCCCGCAGTATCATTGTTGGGGTTAGTGGCCTGGTAGTTAATGGTTCACTGCCAAGTGGTTAAGAGGATGGCAGGTTACAATTTTAGAATCATTTACATCACGTATTGATGCAACACATGCACACACTCAGGGTGAGCAACCCTTATTCGAAAATAATAAACTTAAACTCTATTGGTTTATGATGCATATAGTAGGTAAGTAATTCCCTAAAAATAAGGATACACACCAGCATGAAATAACTAATTTGAAATAAAACTAAAATAAAATGAATTAAAATCGATATCTTTTAATGAAGCATCTCTCTTTCCTACCATCAAGTAATATACATTCTAAAAATGTGCACGTGTGTGCTTGTTTACTTCTATTCATATGCTGAATTGTGAATTGTTAGGAGATACTGGTATTGTATTGCTTGTGCTGTTGGGACTTGAATTATCTTTTTTACAATTTCATATGTGTGTAGACAGACCCTAGGTTGTGTACTACTGCTGCTGGCTTAGTTAAACCTAGGAAGAACTTTGTGACTTGTAGGTTTGGGAAATGTTCTATTTACACACGGCATGCTGCCGGAAATTTGTTAAATTCCAAAGCTTTCTTAACCTCCTCCCAAAAAAATCTTCCTAACATTATAGCCTACAAGTAATACAAGAGCCTCTTGACCAACTCCTTAACTGAAGATCTAACACTATTAAACTCCCAACTTAATACCCAATTAGGGAAACGAAGATGAAAAGCCTGCATAAAATCTAGTCAAAATAAAGATCTTTATGTATGTATGTATGTATGTATATATGCACTCATTACTAGTTGGATTATTCTGAACTGTTTAGTGTAAACACCCACCAGAGTAACATGAATATATAACACTAATAAAGACATTAAATAATGCAACAATGACAAATAATAATAATTAAAACTCTATAATGAATACACAATGACTATGATATTAATAAATATATATAACACTAAATAGTAACAATATACAATATCAAACATCACTCACACATATATAATAAAAACTTAAGCTTTAAAAATTAGAACCCACACAAAATTGAAAATATATAAATGTATATGTACATATAAGATACCTAAAGATACCACCTTTGGTGATGACTTTGTTTATGGGAGACAAATGACTTCAATAATTGTTTCCAAGGAAATCTTCATGTCTTTGGTGCATCTGAAGTTGGGAGGAGAGTTGCTACCCTGTGTACAAAGGAGAGAGTAAGAGAATGGAGAAATGAGGGGGAGAAGAGAGTTTGTATTGCAATGAAGGCTCCCTCAACCATCCTCACCGGTAGACGACGGTTGTTCATCCACCTTAATTCCATTCATCATGATAGCTTGGTGACATCATTGTGTCGCATGGCTCGGAATATCATATCCGCTACAGTTCGGTTATATTCGAAGTAAGCCACCATTGTGTCGTGTGGCTTGGATCATCGTATCATCTACAAATCGGATTCTTATATTCGAAGCAAGCCGCCATTGTGTCATATGGCTCGGATCATCGTATTCACTACGGCTCAGATTCTTACATTCGCAGCAAACCATCATTATATCGTGTGGCTCGGATCATCGTATCCGCTACGGCTCGGATTCTTACATTTGAAGCAAGCCACCATTGTATCTTAGGGCTCAGATAATCGTATCTGCTATGGTTCGGATTCTTACATTCGAAGCAAGCCACCATTGTGTCGTATGGCTCGAATTATCATATCCGCTACAACTCAGATTCTTACATTCGCAGCAAGCCATCATTGTGTCATGTGGCTCAGATCATTGTATCCGCTACGGCTCAGATTCTTAGATTTGAAGCAAGCCACCATTGTGTCCTATGGCTTAAATCATTATATCTGCTATGGCTCAGATTCTTATACTCAAAGCAAGCCATCATTGTGTCGTATGATCCGGATCATCGTATCTGCTACGATTAGGATTCTTACATTCGCAGCAAGCCATCATTGTATCTTATGGCTCGGATCATCGTATCCGCTACGGCTCATGTTCTTACATTCGAATCAAGCCATCATTGTGTTGTGTGGCTTAGATCCTTGTATCCGCTACGACTCGGATACTTATATTTGAAGCAAACAACCATTGTGTCCTGTGGGTTGGATCATTGTATTCATTATGGCTCGAATTCTTGCATTCAAAGCAAGCCACCATTGTGTTGTATGACTCGGATCATCGTATATGCTACGAGTCGGATTCTTACATTCGCAGCAAGCCATTATTGTGTTATGCGGCTCGGATCGTAATATACGCTACTACTCGGATTCTTACATTCGAAGCAAGCCATTTGTCATGTGGCTCGGATCATCGTATCCACTACGACTCGGATTCTTACATTCAAAGCAAGCCACTCTTGTGTCATATGGATCGAATCATCATATCCACTACGACTCGGATTCTTACATTCATAGCAAGCCATTATTGTGTCGTGTGGCTCGAATCATCGTATCCGCTACGGCTCAGATTCTTGCATTCGAAGCAAGCCACCATTGTGTTCTGTGGCTCGGATCATCATATCCACTACGACTCAGATTCTTACATTCAAAGCAAGCCTCCATTATGTCGTATGGTTCGGATCATCGTATCCGCTACGACTTGGATTCTTACATTCGCAACAAGCCATCATTGTGTCCTGTGGCTCGAATCATCGTATCCGTTACGACTCAGATTCTTACATTCGAAGCAAGTCACCATTGTATCGTATGGCTCAGATCATCGTATCCACTACGGCTCAAATTCTTACATTCGCAGCAAGCCATCATTTTGTTGTGTGGCTCGGATCATTTTATCTAATACGGCTTGGATTCTTACATTCGAAGCAAGCCACCATTGTGTTGTATGGCTCGGATCATCGTATTCGCTATGACTCAAATTCTTACATTCGCAGCAAGCCATCATTGTGTCATATGATTCGGATCATCGTATCCGCTACAGCTCGGATTCTTACATTCGAAGTAAACCATCATTGTGTCTTGTGGCTTGGATACTCGTATCCACCTTAGCCTAGATTCTTACATTCAGTGCAAGTCAACACTGCATACTCCCACCTGGATTCTTACATTCAGTGCAAATCATTCCTAGTTGGCAGAAACAAACGACACTTGATTAACTTGAAAGCCATAGGTAGTTGTATGGCCTAGTTAAAATAGGTGTATTTTATCTTTAGAGACTTGTTGCTACCGTTACATTGAAGCAACAAAGCCTACAAAAAGAGGCAGCCATAGACACCCTATTTTTCCCTGAGCCAATTCATGTGCAGGTCTATATTAGCATACATATTGATGACACGTGAAAACTTAAAGCTTGAAGACCAATTCATGTTTTTGAATTGTAATATATATATTCGGTGGTGAAATTGGTAGGATATTTGGTTTGTAATGAGCACACACAACACATGCATGCTTTATTACGTAAGCTCAAACCAAATATGAACTAAAAGTGACCGTAGAGAGACCTTAGTGTTGATCGACACCGGATTCTTTCGGTGTCTCTTTTTTGGACAAAAATGACCCTAGGACACACACCATTGCACCTATGATTGTTAGGCACTTGAATAGGGTGAATGTGTATTGAAACGGGACCGAAATGCACACTTTATGCACTTTCGATCGACCGGCCAAGGCAGTTCATTTTGCCCTCGTCTACCGAAACAGGCCTAGGTCAACAGTTTCGGTTGACCGAAACCCCCAGAGGCCAACAATTTGACCATTTGGTCGACCAAGCCAATTTTGTACTCCAACTACCTGGTCGACCGACGGTCCTCGAGAAAAATCCCAACGGTCTGGTCGACCCGAACCAGCCATTTCAAAATGGCCCAGTCGATTGAATCTCCAAGAAATGGGAAATCGCCCATTTTCGGTCGACCGAGCCTTCAGTTCAAAAACCTCCTAGTCGACCGAACCATATGAACTCTGGTCGACCGAAATTGTTTTGGTCAACCGGACCTCTCGGGTTGTCCTGATTTTTATCGCCCTTAGACATATTTTAAACAGGGTTAAAATGTTTGAAATGTCATTAAACTTTCCTAATAATACCCAATAGGTCCCTAACGGTCATATCTCTTCCTATGTCTATATATATGAGATCATTTGTGCAAATTAAAGAGAGATTAGCCACTTTGATTAGGAGAAACTCTCTGAAATTTTCAAATCTTATAATACTCATATCTAAGCCCCAACCACTCATTCTTACCTTCTTTTATTGCTCAAAATCTTTATAAGTCGATTGAGTGCTCGATTAGAAAGGTTTGCTCTCCCATTTTGATTAGATTGATTTGATTTTCACGGGAGCTAAACTTAAGTGTTCTTAGGGGACTTTGTCAATAAGTCTCTCCTAAGAAAACTTTTATAAAACTTCTAAGTATTGCATATTTATTGCAATTGTCGCGACGTCCCAGGAGTGCGTGTGCCCCGGGGTGGCGAAATAAGAATTATTTTTAATTTTCAAGGAAAAATAGGGAATGTCGGAGTCGCCACTAACCTTTTAGTATGGTTAGGACACATGATTACTACCCCGTTAGGGGTAGAATAGGCCTACGTTACCAGAGCTGGGGTCGAGAGTTCAGTTACGCGAGGGGAAGGTACGACCACCCCCTACGCACCCGTTCTTACGAAATGTACCTAATTAATTTAAGATTATCCCTAAGTTAATTTAAAAAGTCTTTGAGTTACTCCTTTTATGAGTTTATAAATACACATGAAAAATAAACAAATAAATGTAATATATACATATATATATATATATATATATATATATATATATATATTCCCTCAGAGCTTAAGGTACGTGAAGCTCGAAGGCTCATACCCCTGCATTAAAATCATAGGGATAAATATCATAAAATAAAAATAACAATAATAATAATAAATAATTAAGTTAATACGAATACGCAGTAGTAAAAATGATACAAAGATAATAATGATAAATATTAATATCCTAATAAGTAATGCTAAAATACTAAAAAATACTAACAATAGACTATATGACTCTATATATACTTAAAAACACTATAATGAAATATTAATATACTAATCATACATAATACTAAACATTTTTTTTTTATGACTAATAATACTAGATACGTTAATATACTAAAAAAAAATAGTCGATATTAAATATATTAAGATACCAAGTTTATTAATATTTTAAAGATAGTTAAGGTTAAATATGTTTGGACACTAGAAATAGATAGCACAAGATATATTAATACACTAAGAATAATTAATACTCAATATATTAAGATACTAAATATATTAATATACTAAAAATAGTTAATACAAAATATAGTAAGATTCTAATAATGATTAATACTAAACACATTAATATACTAAAAGTAGTTAATACTAAAAATACTAAGATACTAATAACTAGTACTAACTATATTAATATACTAAAAAAAAAAAAATTGATGCTAAACATGTACTAAACATTACAAGTATTAAACATTTAACAAATAACAAACCCTAACATATAACAACAATAAATAAAAACTCAATATCTAAATATTGCACATTAAATAAATATAACAATAACCACAACCCTAAATATGAGAATTGAACAATAATAAAAATTCTATACTAACTATATTGAAATTAAATATATACAATGAAAACCACAAAAATCTAAATCGGAGCAAAAATAAAAAAAAAAACCTATCATAACAAAATTGCACATTTAATATACAATAAATAACAGCAAAAATATAAACGTAAGTCTATACCTCATTATAAATGTAAAATCATAGACTTAAATAAATAAATAATATTAATATACTAAAAAAAAAAAAATTGATGCTGAACATGTACTAAACATTTAACAAATAACAAACCCTAACATATAACAACAATAAATAAAAACTTAATATCTAAATATTACACATTAAATAAATATAACAATAACCACAACCCTAAATATGAGAATTGAACAATAATAAAAATCCTACACTAACAATATTTAAATTAAATATATGCAATGAAAACCACAAAAATCTAAATCGGAGCAAAAATAAAAACCCTATAATAACAAAATTGCACATTTAATATACAATAAATAACAGCAAAAATATAAACATAAGTAAATACCTCATTATAAATGTAAAAACATAGACTAAAATAAATAAATAAATAAATAAATAAAAATCCCAAACAGTATTACATGCCTAAAAACAAAAGAAAAATTTAAACTTTTAATATTTGGACAAGTTTCTACAATAAAGCTTCTACAAGAATAACAAAATAAAGTGTAAATATTAACATAAAGATTAACGGTAAGACAAACATTATATAAAGAAGAAAAGAGAAATAATAAAAAAAATCAATTTTTACAGCAAAAACAAAGAAACAAAAGAAAAACAGAGCATGGCAGAGTAGACTCATACGTGCATGTGAGTGAATGTGTTCGCCTGCGAGAGAAGCTCACCAGAAGACTTACCGAGGTTGCTGCCGGAGGGACTGGTGGTGGAGTGTATTGCTGCTGACGGTGGCTGGAGGCAGAGCAGAGCAGGAGCTCTGGTGCTATAGTTGCAGCAGGCTGGACGAGGAGAGGGATTACTCTGCTGATGTTATTTGGCAGCAGATTGCTGGAACCGGGGGCTGGTAGCAAGTTCCCACGGCGGTGATTTGGTGCTGGCCGTGGGGAACAAGGGGAGAGAGCTGAGGATGGCCGAGGGTGATGGCTGGAGAATCTTGTGGCCGGAGTTGTGGTAGAAGGAAGAGAATAAGAGGG